>NW_027466870.1:1130000-1137500 GCF_046128005.1 Genypterus blacodes | reverse complement strand
CTTCCTCTCTCTTTCTCTCTCTCGCTTGCTCTCTCGCTCTCTCTCTCTCTCTCTCTCTCTCTCTCTCTCTCTCTCTCTCTCTCTCTCTCTCTCTGTCTCCCTCTCTCCATCCGTCTGTCTGTCGTGTTCCGTCATGGAGATTGATGTCTATGCTAACCTTCACCTGGTGCGAGCGCGCACACACACACACACACACACACACACACACACACACACGCCGCCTCTGTTCCAATCTGTCAGATGAGATGCTGTGCTACCTGCTTCATCCATAAACACATTTATTCAGAATTTAAATCCTAACCCCGGGCGAGGATTCTGTAAATACTTTGAAGTGCAACTGCGTAACGTGATTGCATTAATAAACGTTCTCATGCCCAAATATAGGCAAGAAACTGCACGCTTGGAACAAAAATGTACTTCACGCTCGTTTCGGCTCATTCTTTAATCTGCTGCATTTGCCCCCTGACATTATGATGATAACATGTCATGCAGATTTGGGTTTTATTTGCAGAAGTGCTTGCCTCTGCTCTGCTCTGCTCTGCTCCTCTTCCTCACCCGTACAGATGAGTGACTCGTGCGAGGTTTGTCCGTTTTGCGTTGTGCTTACAATGCCCAAAAAAAAATACTGCAGGGCAAACGCACAAACGGGGCATTGCAGCATATTACAAGAGTTCCCTCCTCGCATGCGACGTGCGGGATGACGTGACGCATTGTTCGCCCGCTTTGAATTAATTCGGAAGGATTTATCTAATGCAAGCAAAAATCAATTTAGTTTGTGATTATAATGTGTCGTCTCGCCAACTTTTTCATTTGCAATCTGAGGAGCTCAGATCCTGATGACTGCTGAAGCTATTACCACACATCTGAGAGCCGCAGAGCCAGTGAAGATGTACTTTCACTTCTCTTTTTCTTCCTCCCTCATCTTCTTCTTCTTCTTCTTCTTCTTCCAAAAAATTAACTTAAAATTCAAACCCATCTCTTTGCCCAGAGGGCTTCGTGCCAAACGTGATGATTTATCAGTGTGGGCTTATTCAATCTTTGTATTCAGAAGAATTTTTTCTCTCCCCCCTCGTCTTCTACTCTCAAATGAATTGTTTAAGCAAACAATGAGGACAGAATTGTTTGCTCTGCTCGGTGAGTACAGCAGGAAAGTTAAACCCCCCTCCTGAACACACACACACACACGCTCCCTCTCTTCCCCCTTGTCACAAACATACATAGTCATGCAGTACATTCAGCATTTACATTGCCACATCCGCATCCTTCCCTTCACACGGGACCGTAACACACGCCAGGGGAATGGCAGGGGAAATATTTTCAGCATGCAGGAGACGATTTTTATGGTCCAAGGAAGAATACATTCTAAAATGGAAACTGCACAGACAGCTCGCAGGCCTCCTACACAATAGCAGAGTTGTTGTACACCCGTGTGTGTGTGTGTATGTGCATGCACATGTGTTGCGTGGGCGAGCGGGCCATGTGCTGCTCTCGGCCCCTGGTAGGTGGCTGATACATCATATTACGGCCGCACAAACGGACAAAAGGCGCCGCCGCCGCTTTTTTTTTTTTCGCGCGAGCGAACTTCTGCTTCAACCCACTAAGATACACTAACAGGGTATAATGTGGGACTTTAGTGTGAGGCTCTGGTGTCCATATTGTCTCGTGTCATTCCAGCTGTCCAGGGTGATACCTAAGATGAATGTGCAAGTCGGCACATTCACAAATGTGGATTCAATCTTCCTGTCAGCCTTCGTTATGCTGTCATTGGATTTCTGAATCGCTGTGACACGTTGTTGTTATGAAGGCTCCGCTCAGATTCCATGAATGGGTGAGAGGCCTGACATTTCCCTCCTGCCTCGCCGCTCTCCTCCTTCCTGCCGCTCCTCCTTTCTTTACCTGCATGCCTCCTTACTCCCCTAACAGCCTGTCTGCCTGTTCTCTCTCTCTCTCGCTCTCGCTCTCTCTCTCCCTCTCTCTCTCTCTCTCTCTCTCTCTCTCTCTCTCTCTCTCTCTCTCTCTCTCTCTCTCTCTCTCTCCCTCTCCCCTGCCAGCCTGCTCTCCTGCCTCTCTCTGTGGCTGCCTTCACAGTATGACAGCCCACTAATGAAAGCAAGATAAGCATGCCAAGCAAACTGTTCATTTCAAATTAGAAAAAAATCCCTTCACACGTTAAAAAAAAAAAGAAGAGAAAAATACAAGTTTTACTCCCTTATCATTGGTGTATTCCTCCCTCCTCTGCCTGTCCCTTGCTAGCCGGAGCAAATTTGATTGGGTCCGGATAGGGAGAGAATGGCAGCAGATAAGGCACCCGAAACTGTCGCCAAACGAGGCCCGATGCAGCCCAGGATAAGGGCCGAAATGCAATTATGCTGGCAGAATTCTTATATTAAACCCCCAAACACCGGGGATAGCATTGCTGCCACCTCTGTCGCCATCCCCCCCCTCCCATACCTCCACCCCCTCACCCCCCCTCCATCCCTCCATCCCAACCTTTCTGTAAATGACGAGTGTCTAATCTCTGCGGGTACAGATCTCTCTCTCTCTCTCTCTCTCTCTCTCTCTCTCTCTCTCTCTCTCTCTCTCTCTCTCTCTCTCTCTCTCTCTCTCTCTCTCTCTCTCTCTCTATCTCTCTCTCTCTCAGGCCTTAACATGGCCTGTAATCACACCCCCACACCTCCCTCGCCTCCTACTCCCCCCCCCCCCCCCCACCCCCCTCTCCCCTCCCCAAGTCAGATGGGCCGCTCCTGATTACGGCAGAGGAGGATGAAGAAACCTTTTTTTTTTTCCCGTAACAGGCCGGCGCTCCTGTCAGCCAGCAGATAGTTACAGCTGTTTTCCCCTCTTTCATCTTTAATACATTTCACACTTAGTCTAAGCGTCTTTGAGAGCGTAATGGGGGGGGGAATGCACATCACAGTAAACAGCGGCCAATATGATCTCAAGTCTTCCATTTCACAGCCCACCAACAGCATAATACCATGCCATTGTTTATTACCTTGGACGGAGCTTCAATTCTGTCCATATTCCGTTCCGGGTTGCGGTTTTAGCTCGTCGCCATGTTTAATTAAGAGAAAGGGCGAAAGAGATGTAGATGCTATATGGAACTTCTGGACATTTGTTCCGTTTGCCACTTAGTCACGACCCTTTCACAGAGGCTGTTGCTAGAGATGGAACATTTTCTGCTAATGATAGAGGGGCATTCCCTTTCCACAAAGCTCTCTGTCAAGGAAAATGGACTCTAATTATTGTAATGGTGCAGAGCCCTGACAGTCCAAATAAAGGCCTGTCATTATCCCAAACATGGCAGTATCAGTGTCAGTAAAACCAATCAGCTTTTTTTTTCTTTTTTCGCCTCCTCTTGTTTGCCTCGTGTAGCGCCAAGCCAGAGTTCGCCCGAGGTTTCGCGGAGAGTAAAAGTCTAAAACGTTGGGGTAAAAATGTAAACGCGGTGGAATGTGGTACGGGAATTTTGTTTTGCGGCGATGAGGGGAGTTGGATGATGCGGTTGGGAGAGTTGTAGCTTGTAGGTTTGGTTGAGCTGTTGGGGGGGGATGAGTGGGTGGTGAAGAGGGGAAGGGGAGGGCCGGGTGGGGGAGGGGGGAGGTTGGGTCGGGGCGGCTCGGCTGCCAACCAGCAGCAGCATTCAGCCCCCTCTTCCTGTTCTCCAGCTGCGCGAGGGCCTACGGCTGCCACGGCACTATTAGGGGGTCCGGGTCGCCGCCTGCCGAGTGTTCCATTGTCAGCTGCCCGCTTAACAGACAGAGAGGGGCGAGCGAGGTCCAACTCTGGCCTCGCCTCTATTGTGGCGCGGCTACAAAACAAGTAGAGGCGAGAGAGGAAAAAAACACACATCTGATGACTATATAATTACACGCTGAATGCAGTTCCTCCCCCACCAGCATTTTTCCTTTTTGTTCTATTCATTCCTTTTCTCTCTCTCCCCCCCCCCCTCACCCCTTCCGTCTCTTTCTTTCTTTCTTTTTTTTTTTCCGGTAGAGTGTCTGCTAATTAAGCGCTTCCATTAGGCAGCCTGTAATTGGTTTGAAAAGTAATGACAAGCAGGTTTATTTACAAGGTAATTAGAATAAAGGCAGGCTTTTGCGCTGATAATAATCATTTACGCGACTACAGTAAAAGAGAGAAAATCTCACGTCGCTCTGCGTGACAGGCAGACTCGTGGACGGGCGCCGAGCCGCATCTGCACTTAGCATTGTTTCATCCCTTCTGTAAACACGGCGAACTTTCGACTCGACCGGCCCCCTTTTTTTTTCTCATCTCGCTGCTGTTTTTGTTCGATGTACAAATACGGGCCTTTCTTTCATAAATTGCAGAGATTGAGCGGAATCAAAGACGACACGCTGGGCAGCTTTTCTTCATCCTGTCCTCTTCCCTGCCTTCATTCTGTCATTATGCTAAATGCACAGATCTGCCGGTCGGCGAGCTGACAGCCGGCGAGTTGCTTAGTTGGTGCGTCGGCTCGAACGGAGGAGTCAGACATTTGTGTTTATCCCAATAATGTACAAATTTACTTTCGCAGCAGATTAGTACAGAGGATGGAGA
This sequence comes from Genypterus blacodes, assembly GCF_046128005.1. Lineage (NCBI taxonomy): Eukaryota > Metazoa > Chordata > Actinopteri > Ophidiiformes > Ophidiidae > Genypterus > Genypterus blacodes. Next base: position 1,132,940 of record NW_027466870.1, on the reverse strand, counting down.
AGAGAGAGAGAGAGAGAATAGGAGGAGGGGGGGGGGGGAGAGAGAGTGTGTGGGGGCGGGGGGGTTGCCATGCCCATGCACTTGGACATCTCTGCCCTTCACTTTCCAGGCAACAGATGGAAACAGCGTATTAAGGCACCCAGGGGCAACCCTGGACACCCTGGCATAGCTGAGGCATAGCCAGGTTCAGGGGGAGCAGGTGGGCATCTGTTCCATGCCCTTAATCGCTTGCCGCACCCGCCATCCCTGCAGTGAGCTTGGCTTTTTGTTTGTGTGTATCTCTCTGTGTGTGTGTAGAGATATGTGTGTGTGTGTGTGTGTGTGTGTGTGTGTGTGTGTACAGTACGGGTGTCTGGGCGTGTCACCTCTCTGCTGCCTTCACACAGGGCTGAGGGTGGATTACTCTCTGGGCGCCGCCTAGTTTCACAGGCAGAGGCTTAGGAGCCCAGGCATTGGTCGCCGCCCATTGTTCTTCCACCAGTGCAGCCAGTATGAAAAACATTTTCCCCCTGAACTGGAGCAGCAAAGCCCAGCGGATACTTGGCACTGACACGGATGCGTGTGGATCTGAGACAAACCGGCCAAACTCTGTTCTGGTGCTTTTATAATGATGCTGCATGTGTGTGTGTGTGTGTGATACAGAACATAGAGGCTCACATGCACCCCTAGTCTCTGATACTGTATTGTCTCAATCACCTAATGATGTGGAGGAGAGATTGCTTGCATTTTCTAAACTTTGCTGTAAAGTTTGAGCAGCTAGGAAGCTCATTATTAGGATCAATGGTTTTAAACAGATCTTTAAACCATCAGCAGTGACTACAGGGTTAATGTTAAAGGAGCTGTAATGTCCTTTCCTTTAAAATTAGAACTCATGATTATGGAACTTACTTTTGACTAAGCCATTTCAGTAGTCATCAGTTTAAACCTATTGCTCCATCATCCTTCTTATCCCCCACACACACACATTATATTCACCAGGAAAGAGAAGCTCCATTTACAATAGTTCCTCTCCAGTTCTTTCCATCGCCGACCGTCCAAAAGCAGTTACTGCTCCTGCAGAAACAAGAACAAGAACCTTTGCCGGCTCCCCTCATGCAAACCAAGCCCAGAGTGCTCAACCAGGCAGAAGATACTGCTCCAAGGGGCTGAGATACATAATAAAAAGTAAAAAATGGAATTGTAATACAACACAACATGAGCTCTTGCAGACTTGTCCAGCATTGGATGCACGAGGGCAACAAAAGCCTGAATACAGGAAGGTTTACACAGAGAGGCCCTGGACTCAAATGACCTTAAATCATGTAAAATCACCTCAGGCAGCTGCTGTTGTGTTTCAAGCACAAGTAAGGATTTTCTCCTTCCTGTTGTCGGCAAAGAACAACTTCCTGCTCCACGCTGTAAATTACTGAGCTGATATAAGAAACGGCCTTCGGTAAATATGATTGGCAGTCGCCTTTCAAAGCCGGGCTAATTCCATTAAGCTATTGATTCTCTCCCTGCCTCAGCTGTGTCCCTTACTGGACTGTGAGCGCCCCTTTACTCCGACCTGGTCTTGACCGTGGCTCACTTGTGACCGCCCCCCTCCTCTTGCCTTCTTTCAGATCTTTCAGAATACGAGCGTGATATTTACTGCCTGCCGCGTCGGATATTACAGCCACACGCTAATACCGCCGCAGAGCATTTTCATGTGTCATTGTGTCGTTTCCTTGTTTGTCCATCTGTCTCCGTCTTTTGTCTGTAGTTGGTGGCTGATTCCTTGTCATGGTGGCGTACACTATATTCATCTTCATGCCTTCTGGCTGTATCTCAGTCCAAAAAGTACATTACCAGCTCTCCCTGCCTGAGCAGCGCACTTTATTGCTGTCAAACCAAGCTTGAGATTTGGTGGGAATCATGAGCAAAGGATGGTGTGTGTGTGTGTGTGTGTGTGTGTGTGTGTGTGTGTGTGTGTGGGTGTGAGTCTGGGTGGTTTGCGAGAGGTGAGACGAGAGAGAGAGAGGGAGAGAGAGAGAGAGAGAGAGAGAGATGATGATGGCTTGGGCTCGACAGGAGAGTTAGCTGTTGTTCCACTTGAGCTTTACTTTACTGAGCAGAGCAAATCATTTGGTTGACTGGCAGTGTACCACAACCACAACCAGCACACTGGAGGGGGGGGGGGGGGTATGAACACACATACAGGTTGGGCAAATATTCAGTGTTGCCATACCCAGCATCATTAAAGTGTGTGTGTGTGTGTGTGTGTGTGTGTGTGTGTGTGTGTGTGTGTGCGGCCATGTGTTCAATATGAATTTTATGCTATTTTAAAGTTTTAGTTTGGTAAGTGCTCATATTCTTCTGCAAGTAGACAACACATATGACACACATACACACACACACACACACACACACACACACACACACATTCATAGTGCACTATGAGTCCTTAGGTGAGAGGTGGAAAGTAACTTCTATTAACTAGCTCTTTATTTTTCAGATTAAAACTTCATATATCTAAACATCCAGCTCATCAAATCTTGCTGTTGTTGCATAAATATCCTTGTTTCTCTAAAGTTATTTCAGCTCAGTGGCGTTTTTAGTTATTATCTCCATAAAGTGTTGTAGAGGAGAGAGCAGGTCACATGAAAGTGTGAATATCTCCCAAATTGGAGATCTGCAAACATTTAGAGATTTTTTTTAAATGATGCCAATGCAGATTTTTGTATTATTTATCTTTTTATTTATTTATTTGTTTTTCTAAACTCTAATAAAGTGGATTTACTCTGGGATCCATCGGCAAATAGTGTGAAGCCTCTGCAGGTCAGGCGTCGTCCTTCCTCATGACTGCAGGAGCTGTAAACGTAGCTGAGTAATATTTCTGTTGTGGCATCAGTACTTTTACTTACCGCTTAAGGATTTGTGCGTGAGTTGTGTAGTTCCTCCACCTCTGGTTTTATTGTCTCT
>NW_027466870.1:1102500-1125000 GCF_046128005.1 Genypterus blacodes | reverse complement strand
CTGAGTCTTATTTGCCCAGCACTGCCACAGTCTTTCCCACCCTTCTTTGCTTCTCTCCTTCCACCCCAAACCTCAAAATGTTGTTTGTTTATCATCACGCCAGCGTTCTGGCTCCAGGTTGTTGCGACGGAATTAGCAGCCTGACTGGCGCTGACGTAATTGCGCACACACACGCTGCTGCTGCTGCTGCCGCTGAAGCTGCTGCTGCTGCTGTTGTTGTTCAAGGCAGCGTGGAATTAGAAGTCTACGCGCTGTAATTCATCCTCGTCTTCTTCCCCGCGTCGCGCCAACTTGAAAGGCTTCATTCCCTCTCAGCAGGTGGCCCTCTATCCCGTTATCCATCCGTCCATCCCTTTGTATCCGGGCTCTCCCCTCCCTCTGCTCGTTCACGGCCGCTCCTGTTTTAAGGCTGTAATACAAGGCCTTTAAATAATTACACGCCCAAGTCCTTCAGAGTGCGATCGGGGGAGGCAAGGACTGCGTGTAATGTAACCCCCCCCCCCCCTCTCTTCCTCCTCCCGGTTGCGGCGGTTTTATGCTTTCCGAGATTGCAGCCGCAGCCGGGGGATGGTGTCCTACGTGCGCCTGTCTTTTGCGTCTGTCTTTCCCGGGCTGCTTAAAAAAAACCCAAGCTCGATGTAATCTGTGGGAAAAACAGCTTTCTGGTGACAGAGAGCTTGGAGATCCCCGGGCTTTATCTGTAAAGGGAATCTGTCGGCTGAAAGAGCTCTGAGTGACGGGGTCTGCAGAGGGAGAAAAGAGAGGATGATCCTTGCTCAAGAATTTAGGCAGATCAGCGGCGGAGGTTTGCCGAAAGATCTCGTCTTGTCTTTACGAAAGGGAACATTCTCCTCCTGTGCAGTTTATTGTTGAATGCGATTCCTCGTCTCGGGCTCACAGGCAGCCGGAGACGAATCAGGCAGGAGAATGAAGCTCTCTACTAGATGAACCGAGGTGAAAGGCTTCAACACAAACCTACCTGTTAAAGTTTCAAGGAACAAGCTAATATTCCCCGCGAAATACACAAGATAAACCGCGTACGCTGCCGTCGTCAGAACCTCAGCTTTTGTGTGGAGGCATTTGAAAACCTGGCATAAAAGTAGCACTCGCCCACTGAACACTCCAAACTAAGATCATGTGGAACGTCTATATACGGCAGAGGGCTACTGTACCAACAATAGACGAGCTGTACTCTCCAGCATCTCACCTGCCAAGTGTAGGTTGCTTTGGACTGGTGGCGCTGAGATTTTGGCTGGGCCCAGGCTCCCACTGATGTATATATGAAGAAGGATGGCGGATGGAGCCGAGCTCACAGCTTGAGTCCTGTTAATGCAGATGGCTGCTTCTGCTGGCGTATGGATAGGGTTTATGTGCAATGCCAATGAATATTTATGTGTTTAAAGCACATTTGTGGTGGGAGGCTCCTGTGGATACGAGAACAAGACTTGACTCAGAGCCTTGGTGGGTGTCAGGGGGTGTAAGGGGCATTGGAGTGTGGCTTAAGGGGATGAGGATTCCTATTCACTTGGCTTTATGGCTTAAAATGTCTTTGTCTTTATCACTGGCATTGGAGCGTGAATATACAACACACACACACACACACATGCACGCACGTACACACACACACACACACACACACACACACACACACACACACACACACGGGGCGGAACTTTACTATTTTCATAATGGACACATAGGCTTTATTATTTTTGGTGTTTTCCTTTTTTTTCTAAATCTTGTTTTTTTGAGACGAGTCAATAGTAGACCAAAAAAAACATTTGGGTAGAAATATGGTTATGAAATAGAATCTGAAGCTCAAATTCATAACAGCTTTTGGTGGTGTTGGAAATGAGGAAAGCAGATGGAAGCCAGTTTAAACCGGTTTGTCTCCTCTATAAGAGATAAAGGTACAAATGGAAACTAGTGGGCAAGATCAGACTCAGCCATCTATACAACCAAGCCATTATTCTTAGGTAAAAGGTTGCCGTTTCAACACTCGCACGGCAGCAAGTAATTGTGTGTGTGTGTGTGTGACTGACGTAGTGTTGTTGCACTTCACTAAGTGAGGCTTGAAAACCAAATTACTCTTCAGAATCTTTTAAATAAAACTGCCAAATAGCATTCATGGCTAATTGTTTTTTTTTTGTGTGTTTGTTTTATAAATGAATGTGGCTTAATGTGGTAAAGCCACCGAGGAAATCAAAGTAGAATTGATTTTCAGGGTGGAGTTAGCATACTTTGATTGGAGCGCAGTAATAATGAGGTGCTCCGGCCCCTCAGTGCTCCTCTATTGAGCTCTCACTGTATACAGTATAAGGCCGCCACTAATCAAATCCTCTCTGTTTCTCTCTCTCTCTCCCCCGTGCCGTCGCCTCTGGTGCATCTCCAACATCAGGTAAGAAATTGTTCTATCATTCCACCAATCAATAGCAATATGGTGTGTAGCTAGCAACACACTGGCACCGGCTGCACTCAGAGATTTAGATGTGTGCAAATGGCAACAGTGATATTTTACTCCCCGACACCAACAACATTATCAGAGCCCAGGTGGAACAGCACAGTAAATCCACCTCTCACCCTTTGTTTGGATCTTTTATCAAGACTGATACTTCCCGTGTAATGAAAGCTATTTGGCAGAGCTGTCGCTGTGTGGCTCCCTGGGAGGGGGGCTAAAGATGCTCTGGCTCACAGCGAAAACAGCTCTTTACTCGGCTCGAGCGGCTGCACCGATGCACCGCCGCCGCCACCGCTGCTGCTGCTGTGTGTGATGCGTCTCCTCAGCTCTTTGCCCTCCCTGTCACACACACACACACACACACACACATACACACACACCCTCCCTCCCTCCCTAGCCCGGTTTATGACAAATGGCGGGGTGCTGAGCGGGCTAACAGGGAGGTAATGCCTGTTGGTTCATTAGCTCAGGACCAGACACACACCGCTCTGCGCTCTTCGCACGGGGATTGATGGAGCGATAGACACGTCTGTTAAATATGCATGAGCGCCATAAACTGTAACTTTACTGCTGCTTAGACCTGATAGAAAACACAAAGCCTTTATTCCTCACATCCCTGGCGTGTACGGCACGTCTATGTTCGATCGCCCTTTAGATAATCAACCTCAGGACTCCCCCGAGCCGATGCCTGACCTCCGACCCCTTGACCTTGGCCTGAGGGGCTGATATGAATCGTCCCTCCGCTCATTACTCCACATCACAGAGAGTTGATGCCGTCCTAAACGGCACCACTTTTTAATCAAACAAAAAATCCCTTATTGACAGCCGGTCACATCCCAAACACCCTCATCGCTCCTGGTAATCGATAGTCAGGCTCAGTGCGGCGTCCCTCCGCACGGCTACGTCCGCCATTTCCTCCGTCTCAGACTTGCCGTGTCCCCACCCATCCGCCCACACGCTCCCCTTTCCCTTTTTTTTTAATCTCTTAGTCACTCAGGCTCTCTCTCCATCCAGACTTAACTAAGGGCTCTCAGAGGGCTGCAGACCAAACTGCTGGTCCTGTCTGTCTATTAATAAATGGCATTAACCACCGGGCCCTTCAGGGACTATTCATTTTAAAGATGAACTACCTTAAAGTACAACACAATGCAGTCTCATTTTTACTGCTTCCTCATTACTGCTCAGGGCGGCTCAAGACTCATCAGCGACCCTCCTCCTCCTCCCCCGTTATCCCGCCGTCCCTCCATCATCTCATCCGCCGCGCTCGGCCACTCCCTTCCGCTGAGGGGGGGGGGGCCGTCCCCGCCAGCGCAGAAAAGGTGACCGGAGCATCCGTAGTTAAATCAATATCCAAACAAGAAAGATGACGGTGATTACAAGCCGGCGTTTTCCCTCCAGGTGGATTTCTAATTTTGCTAAACTCAGATCAACTCAACGGTCCGGCCTTTGTCCAGACCAGATTCTCCCCAATTCCCAGCTCTGAGAGCGCACTGCAGCAATTGCGATAATAAATCTGGGCCCCTGATGTTAAAGTGTTTTATACTTATATAATTACCATAATAATCAGGTTTATTGTGGAGTGGCGTGCTATGCGGTACCATGGGTGTTTAGTTTCGCGGCAATTACCGTTATAAACGCGCCACAATAACGGTGTATCTGCACAATAAGCTGCCCGGACCAATTTACTATGATCCATGACAATGCAGTACATTGCCGGTCTGTTAAATGGTTTGCGGCGTAACGTATAGAGCCTCTCCTCAGCTTTAATTACTCCCTCTCCCTCTCCCTCTCTCTCTCTCGGTCTCTCTCTCTCTCTCGTATCGTGTTTACTAATTCCATTGCAGACAGCTAATATCAGGATCACTGCAGATAAAAAGGGGGGAGAGATAAAAAAAAAAGGAATCGCAACACTTGACTGACTCGTCTTTTCTACTGGCTTTTCAGTGTTTTTCAAAGTTTTTTTTTTCTCTCCCGCTTTTACTTCATTTATTTTTTTTGTTTTCGCAGGAGATGAATGTGAATGTTTGGAATGGTTGCGCACGTCTTCCCCTTGTGTCTGAAATGTCAAAATATTTGTTTCCGGGTTTGTTTTAGAACCGTGGTAAATGGGTGAAGGGAGTTGGGGGAGGAGGGGGAGGGTTTGAAGTTTGTAGAGGAACAGCCTCATTATGCTCACCAAGCCACACAGTTATTCCTTATGAAGTGGAGATTAAAGCGAGGGAAAAGCTGAGAGCGAGGAGAAGTGAAGAGAAACGTGGGGCAAAAGGCAGAAAAACGAAAAAGAAAAGGGAGAGGATGCGGAGAAAGACGAGGCTTGGAGGAGAAGGAAAGTGGAAGGAAAAAAGGGGGGAGGGGGGGGGGGGCAGGATCAAAGGGAAGATGGGGGGACGGGAGGACGGCAGGAAGACGAGGACAGGGACAAAATAACGTGCGGTGGCGTTACTGGGACAGATAACGGCGACTCGCTGGCCCCGGTCTGGGTTTATCAGGCGGGGCTGAATGGTTGAAAGTCTCTCGTCTTTGGCGTCTTTCTGTGCAAAGTCCCGGAGACAAACTCTAATTACTCCACGCTGATACTGCTAATGTTAATTAAAACTGAATGATTTCATTGTGTGCTCGTGTTTGAAGTTTTCGAAATTCCTCAACCTCTCTGCGCCCCTGACATACTGTAATCAGATACATATATATAAACGGAGCATATAGGAGAGGAACATGTGTGTGTGCGTGTGTGTGTAGGTGTGTGTGTGTGTGTGTGGTGTTCCAGTCTGAGCAGTGAATCCCAGCATTTGACCTCTTGTGAGCAATAGGTTCGTTTCTAGCCTGGACAGCAGCTTCAGGCCAGCAGATCATTTAATCAACCACACTAGCATCTTACTTTTGATTTCTCTCTTTCTGGACAAACGATCGTGAGGTAAACGCAGTCTGGGCGAAACATTCAAGTCTCGTTCCTCATTCCAGATATAAGCACATGGACGTAACATCCAGCAGTCAACAGTGAAACATGTAAATGTAAATGGATCTCACACACTGTACAACACCACACGCCGTCAATTCATTCATATGCATGTTTCTTTTTTTGCATATTCTCCATCTCGCGTCCTCATTTGTGTTTTGCGTATACGTATCGCTCCGTGTGCATTGTGGGTTACGGACCGTCTTTTGTATCCCTTTGGGTTAAAGTCGTGGCTCAGTCTGCAGCACAATGAAAGCAGCTGCCAAGCCAGCCTTTGAAGACGAGTTCAGAGGCAGCGGCGAACACGTGCCTCCAGCTCGGCAACGTAAATTCCTCCATCTGACAATCCAGAAACCCTGCGTGCCTACTCACACACACACTCTCACACACACACACACACACACTCACACACTCACACTCTTACACAGGGATTCCTGCAAAGCAAGCACAACTATTCCTCTATTTCGCACACAGACAATAATTCACATGCTCTTATGCATATGAATGCAGACACACACACACACACACACACACACACACACACACACGCACACAGACACACAGGCTTTCCCCAGGTAGGTGGTTCTGATTTAGACACTTCTGAGCTTCTTCAAAGACGAGGCTCCACTGACTGTTTCCTCTTCTCCCCCCTCCGTCTCGTCTCTTCTTCCTGTTCTAGCAGACAGATGCACTGTGCAGTTCTGTTGAACTACTGAGTCGAATCAAATCGCTCTGCCTTTGCGCTGAGATGCGTCAATCACAAGCCCTCAATAAACCATCTGGCATCTTCTTGGCAGCGGCGAGCATTTTTTAAGGACGCCCTAATTACGTTAAGATTGTTTGACTGATTAGTTTGCAAAAAAAATCGGAAATGCGCTCAAATTCCAGTCGGCACCTGGATTTCTTTACATCCTGTCCAGCTGCAGGAAGCTCAACTGTAAACGCAGTGTGTGTTTACAATAACACTGAAGCTGCAGTGACCGTGTGTGTGTGTGTGTGTGTGTCGGTGTGTGTCGGTGTGTGTGTGACCATTTGAGGACTGTATTTTACGCCTTCCGCCAAAGATATGAGGGTATAATGTGACATTTCTAAAGCTTGTCTGAACCATCAGGGCGACTCCAGCGACTATAGCGGCTTGGCGTGACATTCCATCATGTTTGCATCCTCCCACATTGAATATGCAATCAAATCGCTCCCCCAGCAGATGAAATGGCATCCAGTTGACTCTCATATCCTCCACATGGGCGACGTGAAGGTTCGTCATTGTGTGCGCGCGCCCGTGTGTGCGCGTATGTGTGTGTGTGTGTGTGTGTGTGTGTGTGTAAAGAGGGGGGGGGTTGTTCCAGCCCCTGGGATCTGGTCTGTGATGAAACATTCAAGAGGAGTTGCAGGAGAAGTGTATTCAACGCCAGGCTGTAAAATGAAGCTCTGGAAAAGCAATCTCCACTCACAGAGACCTATTGCTTTCATTACCACCGGAGCTCCGTGCATCAAATGCCGTATTTTACCAAGATAAACGTTGTGTCGCCGCTCTTTGAAGGTGGGAGGGTCTACGGGGTCATTTGCATACTTTTCACATACGTGTTTGCACGAGGAAGAAGGCGGCTAAAACACACACACACACACAACTGGAATGTGTTTCAACATCTCGCTCATCCTACGCATGTAAATGAAGATAAATAGATTGAATTAATTGTAGAGTATCTGCGCTAGAAACTCTGATTAATGCCATTGTTTGCTGATTCAGACCCGGCTAGTGATTTATGAGCACTTTTACAGCTGATCATTTTCAGACGCGCACCTTGCCTCCACTCTCCAGGCGTTTGGGGAGCGAGCGAGCGGGCGGGCGAGCGAGTGGAGTAGAGCAGCCACATGTGGAGCTGGTGGTTCATGTGTGTGTGTTTTGCAGAGGTGAGCGAGGGGAGCAGGCGGCGTTTGTTTAGCTAATCAGGCAAACGAGTGTCATAAAGCCGAGCCGGAGGCAGAGTGCAGCGCTGAGGGAGCAGAGGGGGAACGAACCCACGCCCAGCAGGGAACGTCTCAGCAGGTGAACCTTGACTGATGACCTGGACGATCAAGATCATCGGTCTCAAGGTGAGGCCTGATGGAATTCACAGCTAATGGTTCACTCAGAGGCTTTTGTTGTCCGTTTGCGGCCTGAACTTGATTCTTCACTGCTCATCTACTGGTTGACGTCAAACCGCACTGGCCGAGGTGTGTGTGTGGGTCAATGTAAAGCTTGTTAGATCGCCGCTGTGCTGTCCAAATGTTGTAACATATCAAGGTCTTTGGTTTAGCATGTTGGAGGTGACCGTGTAATTCGCCATCTGACTGTTTTGGACGAGAGCTGTGGGGACACGAGCGTCTTCCCAAAGGAGAGACGCAGGTTAATCACACGTGTCGGTCCAAATTAACGTTCCCCAACTTGTCACCGCCGCCGGCCTCGCCCACTTCCTTTCGCCCTGCCGTCCTCCATTTCTCCTCGCCCCCCCCTCCTGTAATAGACTTTTTGTCGTATCCACTGGCGTCAAAGCGGCGTGGGCTCCCTGTGACACGGCTATTGATTCCTGATTGGTTCCTGCTTAGCGGAGGAGAGGCGCTCGGCGAGAGAGATAGAGGGGGAGAGATGGAAGGCCGGTCCCAGGGATAATGGGCCAAAGGAGCAAGGCTGAACGGTCGGGCCGGGGCGGGATAGAGCCCTTAAATAAGTGTCCCTGGGAGCCGCGCTGTCCTTTAGGTAAATGACTCATTTCATTATAATGATTTACTGGAAACCTCTTCCCTTGTCCGCCTGTCATTGTCGGACTTTTTTAGCAGTCTATCGCTCTCTCTTTCTCTCTCTCCCGCTGTTTTATTTTCTCTCTCCCTCAGAGAAAGAGAGAGAGAGAGAGAGAGAGAGGGGGTCATAACTCAGGTCAGGTCTATAAAAGCATCAGTGTGTCCGCGTGCATGGGGCCTTGCATTATCGGGGTCAGCCCGGACTTCATTACCGCAATTAGGCGAAGGTGCTGGTGGCCCGGGCTTAATGGCCGACTACTCAGAGCCATTTCCTCTCCTGCGCTTTTCCCCCTCCCGCGCCGAATGATTGGACACCGCCAAATGCTGTGATATTCCATTAGACAAACTGTTCCGAAGCTTCTGGCGCTGTTGTGCTCGCTGCCAAACACGAGCACCAAAGAGCGGCCCGGATGAAGCTCACACGTGTGCCAAATTGGTGTGTAGCGGAAAATTGCAAGCGGAGAAAGAGGAATTCTGCAAAAAGTTTTTCCGAGGCAATAACCTCCGCGAAAACAACCAAACAAACCTATTTAAGCCTAATCTAATGAGTGAAAGCCCGTCAGAGGAAGCGGCGGGGGGCTTATGGGAAATATTGCGCGCGTGAAAGGCCGTCGGAGGATTACTGTGAAAGGCCAGACGGAGGGAGAGCGACATAATAAAGGCAAAGCAGCTGTTCAAACGAGGACAGAGGGAGAGGGGAGAAGACGCTGAACCGAGCGGGAGAGGGAATCAGAGAGAGAGGGAGAGAGAGAGAGAGAGAGAGCGCCAAGGAGAGAGACAGAGAGACAGAGAGTGAGAGAGAGAGAGAGAGAGCTGAGGAGAGGGAGAGAGACAGAGAGAGAGCCAAGGAGAGGGAGAGAGAAGGAGGGAGATTGAGATTGCGGGAAGAGCAGAGACTGTATTTTTAGGAATTAAAGATTTATTGAGTGGCAAAACAGCAGAGGGGGAGCGTGAGAGCGAGAGAGGGGAGAGGGCAGAGAGTGAGAGCGAGAGGGGAGAGAGAGTGAGGGAGGGAGGTTGCAGGTGATTGTTTGATGAGCGTTGAGTGGGAGCAGTTTTGTCCTTGTAGTTTTAATCTGCGTTTGGACAGAGCGTCTCAATCACGACGTCGGAGAGAGCGAGACAGCAGATCGTCAAATAAACACACACACATGGAGGACGGGACAGAGGCAGGCATGTGGGAGCATTGTGTGTGTGTGTGGGTGGGGGGTGAGTTTGTTATATCCGGTCTGCAGGCCTGCGAGCGAGGAGCCGGGGTTCAGATCTTGTGCTCTCTGCTCACGAGATCCTTCATTAATTCCTCGGCACCCGCGCGATTTCAGAGCGCCAGGTGTGGCCTTGAATGATGCATGTTTAAAAAAAAAACCAACAACCACACACACACACACACACACACACACACCTCATTTCCATTCTGTGGACTTTAAAGCAGTTGGGATTGTTATGCTCAAAGAGGTGCAGTGTGTTGTGCTATGGAGGCGAGCCGGTCTCTGCTCTTTGTTCCCGCCTGGCTATAGGTGACCTGCAAGAGTGGCGAGGCTTACTGATTGGCCGGTCCAGCACACTGAGCCCCCCCCTCTACCCCCCCCCCCCCCTTGCCTCCCTAAATGAAAGCATTAATATGCTCCCGAAGTATTTACCCTATCCTCTTTAGCACCTAATCAGACTTTATTCAGATTTGCACAGCTGTAGTTCATGTATTATGCAGCATTAATTGCTACTTCAATAGTCATTAATAAGGAGTGGCCTGGCCCCTGAATAAGCTATGATGCAGGGGGACGAGGATGAGGCGGAGGGCAGGGAACATCGCCTGTCATCTTTTTTACAATCCATGTCCTTCAAACGGTTATTTATTCCCACATTGTGCGCCTTATTATGATGTCAACGAGGACAATGGCGGCGGGCGTAATGACGCTGCTGCCACTGCCGCAGGCTCTTGGGCAAGAGCGAGACTTTGAGTTTGTAAAGTTTTCTATGGTTCCGCCGGGCCCTCGGTGCCCTCTGCTGAAAATTCTATTGAAATATTTGTTTGCACGGCTCAGTGGCATTTAATCTCCTGTTGTTCATCAGTTTCCGCTTGATTTATTTCTTCACCTTCGCCTATTTATTGAATTTAATTACACCTCGAATCCCAATGCAAACCTGCTGCTGTTAAGGGCTGAGGCAGTGTGAGATGGAAGGAGGAAAGAAAGTGGGCAGGAGGAGGAGGAGGAGGGGGTGGAGGTTGTAGAGCCGGTGTGTGTGTGTGTGTGTCTGTGTGTGTGTTCAGATTGTGTATCGTGACTCAGACAAACAGCCCACTGCATCCAAACACACATGTTCACCCCTTCTTTCATTCCAGCAAGCGCACGTATAGACTCTCACACACACAAATTAGCTGTGGGGGATCAGTAAATCAGCTTAAGAGCAGTCCGGTACGACACACACTCACACACACACACTCACACACACACACACACACTCTCTAGAAGGAATCCTGGCAAATGATCTGCAGTCTGTCTGCAGCCTCACCGACCACATAAAATATCAGCCGGTTAATTGGGCAGTAATTGTGCAATGTGCTCTCCTTTTTATGTGCCATGCATCGGGCCATAAAGAGGCCTGTGTGTGAGGACGGCGGGGAGAGAGGGACACTATAGCGCCGGCACATTCCAGCTCTATAATACAACCGCGGGTCACATATATTTCTCTTTTTGAAAGGGTGTGTGAGCGGCTCGGCCTCCTGCTGTATTTCTCGGAGAGCGGCAGGTGGGAGGGGGGGAGAGGGGGAGAGAGGGGGGAGGGGCCGGCGTATCAATATTAATGAAATAGTTGCGAGCGTTGGAATGGTTTGGATCAGATTTGTGGGATTGATCATATTCTCAGGTGTGTTTCGTCGTAAGCAGCTTGTTTGCAGGCGAGCAGAGGTTTCTCTCGTCTGGATCGGCGAGAGCTCGACAGGTTGGGCGCTTTTAAGTTGTAAAAACACGCTTAAATCAAATGACTCATGTAGGAGGAAGGAAGAAGATAGGAAGAGGAGCCAGTTGATTCATAGCGAGCGAGGTCATGTTCAGTAAACAGTCTGGCAGAAGTTCCGCTCTGGAGTTCTGTGGGAGATTTTGCTGAATGCAGCAGAGAGGAGACGGAGCTGGGGAGGGGATTAATGCTGCCTGTGAATGAACCGGGGTGGACAAGGTCGCCAGGTCCAACACGCCAGAGACGCCCACTGTATATGGACAAGTGTGTGTGTGTGTGAGTGTGTGTGTGTGCTCGCATGCATCAGCTAAAATCAAGCAACTTGGCATGTTTGATACAGAGTGTATTCATACGTCTTAGCATGTGTGTGTGTATGTGTGGGTCTCAATGTGCCAAAATGTCCTGAGGTTAGTTGATATGTAGTTTGTGTGTGTGCGTCCGTGTGTGTGTGTGTGTGTGAGTGAGAGTTGTGACAGTGATGGCTCCTTAGCCTCGGGCCACAGCTGGGAGGCCTGAGACACACCCACACTGCTGACCTTCACTGTCACCGCTCACACACAAACGTACACACACACACACACACACACACACACACACACTCTCACACACACACACACACACACACACACAATCACACACACACAATCACACACACACACAAAGAGGAGCAAACAGCACATTCACTTATCTATGTTCTCAAACGTATACACGGCCAAATAAGCATGTGTGGACATGTGTGGCACATGCATCCAAACGTTCCGCTCCGTTTACACCCACCATCCCACCCCCGCACACACACACACTCTCTCTCTCTCTCCCCCTCTGTGCTCTGAGTGAGTCACAGCTTATCAGGCAGGGCACAGTGATTCACCGCGGCCGTGAGTAAGCTGCTTTCTGCATGGCGCTGTGTCTCTCGGACCGACTCCATAAACTCACACTTCATTATCGTCCATGCTCACCCCCTCACCTCCGCCATTTCATCTCATCTCACCCCCCATCACACCCTCAAGCCCCGCCCCCTTCTCCCCACCTCCACCCCCTCCTCATCCACTTTGCATCAGAGCTTTTTTTCTATCATCTCTAAACTGATTTTCTGAAGTTTATCCCTCACTAATGACGGCTTCAGAATCAAGAACACCAGCATTTCTCCTCCTTGGCCCGCCGGTTCCTCTATAAATATGGATGCTCGGAGTCTGTGTGTGTGTGTGTGTGTGTGAGTGTGAGTGTGGGGGGGGCCTACAGGTCATCACATTCTCTCCGCTCACTTCTTCTGTCAAATCAGTTGTCAGGCCGAAACATGACGCGCATCAGTATGCATCAGGCAGACGGGGGAATATTATAAATTTAGCCGGGCCGGCTGCAGCCTCGCACCTGTGAACTCCCCGACTGCCGGCGTTTCCCCCTCCCTAAAGTGTCGCTTCTGCGTCGGCCGGTCTTTATTGTTGTTAACGCTCCCCGCCGCGATTCCATCCCGCGCTTTATTATCTATTCCTCATTTGTCCGGCGCCAGCCAACGCAGCAGAAATTGAGCTCAGTGGGAATGTTAGTGAGAAGCCTGAACACGGCCCGGGCGCATGTAAAATTTATGGAATTCAGATTTCTATTCAAAAAACGGTCGGTATACTTAAAACTGCATGTTACACCTTACAAGGACGTGACTAGGAAACTTCAAGCGGCTCCATTAGATCTACGTGAAGTTTCCCAGTCACGTTCTTGTTCCCAAATTCCCGCCTTTCGGTGTCGATTTCCATCCGACTCCGCGTAGGAAAAAGGAGCGTTTGCTTTTTGATTCTACCCAAACTGGCCCTGTTGGTGTTTTTGCGGCGGCAGGCGTAATACACAAAGAAGCCCGCTAACAAGTGCTTTTTGTACGGTTAGTTAGTGGAGTTTTTGCACTGCAGGGAAATATGTGTGATGGTTCAGAGAAGAACAGAGAGGGATTGGTGATAATAGGGCACCAGAGAGGGGGGAACAGGTTTTAATGGGGGAGAGGGAGGAGATATGTTTGTGTATTTCCTCCTCATTGGAGCTGTCAGTGACTCCCGTGCTTTGCTTGATCCACTACAACAACCACACACACACATACATATACACACACACACACACACAGGCGGAAGCGAAAGTGTTTGTGCTCCGTTTTTAGATGCACATGTGGGCCTGCAGATGCTTTGTGTGTTTACATTAGGGAATATCGCACATTGGAGCCCGGCAGATTAGCATTCTACTCCTGCCGCCTTTAGACTTCATTTCTCATGCAGGTGAAACATCCAAAACAGGATTTTCTGGATTTGAATTGTAACCTCGGCGCAGATATATGCTGACCCTTTTTTTTTCTTTGGCTTTCTTATTATTCTTATTTGTCCCCAGAGAATCCTTTAGAAGGGGTGAACCCGCGCTGGAAATGAAACAAATTACCGGCGTTTATCTCACAGCGCCGCAGTTATCCCCAAAGTGGTCTGCACGGCACCCTGGGGTGCGCTATCATCTTTCATTCCCATTTTTTTGTTGTTGTTCTTATCTAATAATGTTTGATCACACATACAATCCAGTCAAATTAGCGATAAAGCAAGCCGGCGGCGAGGCGAGGCGTCGTACGTTTGTCTCCTCGTTTCTGCAGACGTCACTGTTAAGGAGCTTGGATATCAGATAGAATTGACAGAGTTCACATGCTGTCTTTGTGTTTACCTCTGTGTCTGCACGTGTGTGTGTGTGTGTGTGTGTATTGCTAAAAGAGACCACCTCACTTCAAGGGAGGAGATAGAGAGCCGCGGTGCTGCTGAGCAAGGTGAACTGTCAGCCGCACTCTGGCTGTGTGTACATACAGTATGTAAAGCATTAGCGTGTGCATGTATGTGAGCGCCGCTTGGCCCGTGTATACGTGTGTGGGTGTGTACACGCAGGACATGCGACTGTCAGCACACTACAGCGCTGTATATCAGGTCCATGCAGCACCATTAGATCTTTCTATGACATCTGATTTACACGGGCTGTCAAGGGCCCCGGGGTGCTGTCTTCTCTTCCTGGAATAACCTCCACCTCCCCTGGAAGAAGAAGCATCCAAACAAAGACTTAAGGGTGGGAATCCATTGTGTGTGTGTGTGTGTGTGTGTGTGTGTGTGTGTGTGTGTGTGTGTGTAGAGCCTGGGGCAGAGAGTTCCTGCAATACACATGATTTACACACACACACACACACACGCCGAGCTGATGCTGAGGGGAAGACTTAGATAATTAGCTGCAGAAAATGCAATGTAGTGTTTGTTTATGTACACGCACGTACATGTGTGTGTGTGTGTGTATGTGTGTGTGTGTGTGTGGTGGCGAGGGTGTGGCGCCTCAGCACACATCCACACACACACACGCACAACTTCACATTCATTAAGATTAAGTGGGCGCGTCCCCGTCCGTCCGTCCATCCGTCTGTCGGCGGCGCGGTGGGTGCGGCGAGGCTGAGAAGGTGAGGCCCTCGCTTCGCCGCCGCTCTGCTTTTCATCCTGGTGGATTAGGGGCACAGGGTGTTTGGCGTCGGCGCGAGTGTTGTTTCAGCCGTTCACAGAGCACTAAGCAACGAGGGGTGGCGGGGGTGGGGGGGTGAGCTCGTGCATTGTAGCGGTAAAGATAATGATGTGAGAGAAAGAGAGAGAGAGAGAGAGAGAGAAAGAGAGAGAGAGAGAGAGCAAGGCTTTCAAGGCTAATGCCTGGGGGGATGTCAGACAAACCTGTGTATATGTAATAACCAGGGAGGTTAAAATGCTACACTGGCACTGGAGATGGCTGCCAAATATTTTGACATCCACTCTGCCTCCTCCACACAGCTGCTGCCGAGGTCGAGGAAGAGGGGGATGATTTACAGAGGAGAGCGGGATGGATTAATGTGAGCGAGCGAGGAGAGGCAGAGACTGTAGTGTGTGTGATCGAGTGTGGGCAAGAGAGGTGTTGATCTACAGTCGGTGAGAGAGAGGGAGAGAGAGAGAGAGGGAGAGGGGGTAAAGAAAGAGAAAGCTGCCTGTTTGCCTGCCCGCCTGTCTGTCTGTCTGTCTGTCTGTCTGTCTGTCTGTCTCCCTCCCGGTTGCTCGGTGCCTGAGGATGCGACCACAGCTCCATCCGTTTTCAAGGTTGTTCTAAATGTGACTGATGTGTACGGCCAGTTTGCCTGTTTGCTCTGCTCCCCCTCGCCGCAGCGCCACGCCGCGCTAAAACACTGTCATACTGCATTAAATATGAAAACACGCGGCGCCGGGAGATATAAATTGACATTTGCGCCTCACCTTAAACACGCCGCCGATCCAGATTGTTTAATCCTCGTAAACTGCTGAGGATTGTCACCAAACTGGCAGCAGATAGTTCACTCACTCCACGCACCGTGTTTACTACCCATTCAGATAGGAAGGGGAGCACTTGCATATGCGTGTGTGTGTGTGAGTGTGTGTGTGTGTGTGTGCGTCAGTCCTCCATTACCCCCCCAGGTGCTGTATTTATAGATTGTGTCTCTCGTCTTCTCTTTTTTCCTGGTGCGTATGGATAAATAACTCCTGTTCCCTTTAGATTAGACGTGACCTTTCCCCCCCCACACGCCTCCCGCACAAACCTACACCCCCCCACCCCTCTATATTCAACCCCTTACATCCCCCTTGTCCCATGATTGCATTGTGAATCCTTCACAGTAACAAATGTCAACTTCATTGATTGGCTATCTTTGTCCAAAATAACAGACAACTGAAATGACGGCGGGGGCGTCGGTGGCAAAGTGGGGGGCGGGGGGGCAAGGGTGTGGGGTCACTGCTCGCCCGGCACGCTGCGTTGCCCCGGCGAGCTCCTCCGGGCTGCGCTGAGAAAACGTGCGTCGTGAGAGATCGCAGAGAAAATAGAAAACCTTACTCATTAACTTCAAGTCCACAGCCCCAAGATTTCATGGATTAATCAATGCTAACCTACTTTATCAAAGACACTTATCTTCCACATACAGAAATCTATGCATGTCCCTGGCCAAGAGGTCGATAGCAGGAAATATTTCACGTTGCCCACCCTTTTTCCATCACTAATTCTCCCTCCCTCTCTCTCTCTCTCTCTCTCTCTCTCTCTCTCTCTCTCTCTCTCTCTCTCTCCCCCTCCCTCCCTCCCTCCCTCCCTCTTCAGTCACCGCGTCCGCCGCCTCTTCTTTTTGCCTAAATGTCCTTGGGATGGGAGCGTGTGCGTGCGCGGTAGAAGGGAGACCCATATCAGATAACTTATTGGTTCATTTTGCCCATCTCTTTCCAATAATGTGTAACATTACCAGTGTTATTAGATAGGAGATTAATGGTGCTTGGCTCGGCTCCTGCTCTTCAGGACGGGACGTAGAGGAGAAAAGATAAAGGGGAGAGAGAGAGAGAGAGAGTGAGAGGGAGAGAGTGAGAGGGAGAGAGAGGGGGGGCGGTGAAAAAAAGGGGGTAAGGGGGAGGTGGACACAGAGAGAGAGAGAGAGAGAGAGAGAGAGAGAGAGAGAGCTTAATGTCTGACTTAGCACTGTGGTTAGGAGGTAATTTTTTGGATCTAACTGACGGACAGCGGGGGGCACACTAACTTCTCTATCTTCTCTGTACACCAGCAGCACCACCCCTCCCTCCCTCTCTCCCCCCTCCCTTACTCCCTCCCTTACTCCCTCCCTCTCTATCTCTCCATCTTCCCGAGTGCGACCGTTCAGCAGCCTTTGATCCGCCTCTTTCACATCAATCAATGTGGACAGTGGCGAGAGAGAGAGAGAGAGGCAAAGGGAGAGAGAACGAGAGACAGACAGAGAGAGAGAGAGGGAGGGAGGGGTGTATGACTCTCTCCCCCCTGTGCTTCAGGTGCTCGCTCTGCCACGTCAGGCTGAGGTCCGAGCCTCTGGTTTGTTTACACACTTATTTATGTATTTATTAGGCTTTCCTATTTCCCTCCCAGGCACAAATCAGCAGCAGGCAGGAGGCTGTCAAGTTATTTGATTTTTGCCAGGGTCATTATTCTGCAAACACTGCTGATGTTAACACCGGCGACATCACATGATGCTAACACCACGCTGACTACAGCCATGCCGCCCCATCGCCAACAGGCCATCATCTCTCTCTCTCTCTCTCTCTCTCTCTCTCTCTCTCTCTCTCTGTATTTTTGTGTCACTCTCTTTCCTCTTCTTCTTCCTCACTCTTTTCCTCCCTCTCTCTGTTGCCTGGACGAATAACTCGCTCATTATCGGACGTAAGAAATATCTACTCAGAGATTTCTTTGGCCCAGATATAAAAAGCTCACAGGTGATGGGAGTCAGAGCCTCCCTGTGCATCCTTAATGAGGCTTGAGGATCGCAAAAGCGCGACCCCGGCGAGGCCGATCATCCTCCGCTCGCTCCGCTCAGTGCGTCGGAACCCGGCCCAGCTCGGCTCGGATCGGATCAGCTCCGCTCGACCTTGTTCTGTTGTAATTAATGCACTTACTGAAGTCTGGTCGGCTCTCGGGCTGTCAGTCATCACCGGCGTCTTCGGGAGTTAAGCTGCGACGTCTCGCCGGCTGAGGCCTCGACGCAATTCACTACATTTATTTTCTCATTTTCTGTCCACTTTTCTACCCGGCATGAACAAAGAAGCCGCACCAATTCTATCCCAGCACATCTCTTTCTGTCCAGGGCTTTTGGCTCAAGATTTGGCTGCTATTGTTCGAGGTTTAGTCGTCCGCGATTTACCTTTTATTTGCTACAGTCTCCTGCTCTCGTCTCCACAGAGCTCAATGCGGCTGTGCGGCCAGAATTACCTGACAACCAGAAGTAGATCTCTAATCCTTTACTTTAAACCTCACCTGAAAATATTACATTCAAATTACCTTATATGACAGAAAAGGCCATTCTTGCATTCAAAAGTAAGATACTGTAATATCATATTTCACTAGTTCCACTCCCAAGCACCGTCTCATCTCTGACCACATCATCGCTCCATAAGTTTGTCCTAAGGGCCTAAAGTTCCAACTAGAGACCCATTTGGGCTCGGTCCAAAATCTATTTAGGCCCGGGTTTAGGTCCTATCCTATTGCTGTGAGTCTCTGGTCTCAGATGTCTCAGTGTCTTAAACCCAGGAGGACCAGAAGAAGAATAGTATAGAAGCCTGTTTGGGTGGACAGAACCAAATGTCCTAATGTCCCTAAACCTTCAGACAGCTTCTCCATGGCCTCTGTTTGTGTTTCAGACCTCCATCGTATGCATCTATGCGTTTCCTCCCCTGTATGGATGGATCGGCCCAAAAATAGCTGCTAGAAGGAGTTGTTGATTTTTTCATTCACTGGTATTGATCACGGGCCTCACGCCCTGTATGAGCTGTATTACAGCCACTTTGGGCTATAGGAGAGTAAAAATCCTACTTATTGCACCTTCAAAAGTTTTCGGGTGTCCTGGAAGGAGTTCTTGGGTGGTGATCAATAACGTAGGCTTTTTTTTAAATTCCTGCACTTAACCTTAAAGCCTCCAGCAAAAGAAGCTGCGTGCTTTAACAAAGGAGTCGGAGCGTAAAGCCAAATCTATGAGGATACCAAAACAAAACAAAACGGAGGAAAAAAAAAAAGCAGCGAATTGATAAGCGGCTACGCTGCTCGCATGAGCAAATTGGGCAATTTGTTCCACGGTGGCGCAAATATGGCCGGGTAAACGAACGGAAAAGGGGAGAGAAAGGAGGGAGGGGGGAGGAGGGGGAGAGGGGGGAACATCTCTGCCCACCACAGGAACAGCGAAGGGCAAATGTTTGAATCATTTAAAACTCCAGAGACGAGGATCTGTTACAGTGGCCAATGGCGACAGGGTCTCTGTGTTGAAGCGCGTGACATGCCTTGGGCCATCACTCCTCTCTTTTTCTATCCCTCCATCCCTGTCGCCTCTCCGCTGCTTATGCTTAATTGCCGGGGGGTGGGGGGCTGGGGGGCTGGGGGGCCGGGGCGGTTGGTTGAAGAGCAGAAAGGAAATTTCAGAATGCACTAAAGTGAACGCTGGTAGAAAGCCAAGGAAATGAGTATGGTGAAGAATGTACAGTAAGAGAGTTAAGGGCCCATACACACACACACACACACACACACACACACACACACACACACACAGACACACACTGGCATAAGTAAGAGAGTGAGAATTCTCCTATTTTTAGGCGACTGGCAGCTTTTATTTGGTGTTTGTTACCCTCTGTGACCCCTTGGGACTATTAAATGTCACTCCCCTTTAAGTGAAAAGAAAGACAACTTCACCTAACTTCGGAACACCGCTAAAGGTCAGACATCGCTGTGGTGACAAGTACTCTGTCCAACCCACACGCACACAAACAGAGACTGCAGAAAAACAAACATTCCGGTACAAACTTCAAACATAAAGCACACAGCCCCCTTCACACACACACACACATCGACACACACACACACACACACACACACACCACCACCTCCCTTCTTTCTCCTCCTGACGAATTCCTCTTCCTCCTCTTTCCCCCGTGTGCGACGCCGCCGTGAGATTCCCCAATGGGGCGGAAAGCGTGAGTGCGTTCCCTTAAAGGTTTCACTCGGTATGTCAGGTATCGATCGTGACGTTTTTAATAAAGGAGCTTGTAGTAAGAGAGGAGGAGCGGCTCCCGAAACAGGAGACGCACACAGGACGACGCCGTCACATCCACTCCGGCTCCCACAGCTGATGAGAATTAATGCACTGTCCACTATTCCAACGTGGAATGTGTTTGTCTGTGCAGGGATGCTGTGCGTACATGCATACTCCTTTTGTTGGTGCGTGTGTGTGTGAGTGTGTGTGTGTGTGTGTTAGGGGGGGGGTACTGCACCTACTTTTCAGTCGCAGCACAGCAATTTATTAGAATTTGTTTGCTCGGCCCTGAAGTCTTCATTAGGCAGTCGTGAAGCACACACACAGACGGGGGCTGCAAGGTCACCATCCGACAGACCAAATGAAGATGTGGCAACTCTTGAGGGAAAACCACACACACACACACACAGACACACACACGCACACACACACAGTTCTACCCGGATTTACCCATATTTACACATACATACATCATATGTGTAGCGCCTGCGGAAAAGGTTATTACATTATGTTGTGTTCTGTGTAATAGTGGCGCTCGCAGCTCTCAGTATGAACCGCTGCGCTCATTACAAATGGAATATCAGCAGAAATTGCAGCCTGGCACAAAAAAAAAAGAGAAAAAAAAACTAAATCAAAATGCAAAGTGACACAGAATCTGTCGCCAACGAGACGTTTTACAATGGATAAACGATGAAGAATGAGATTTCCAGTTGATTTGCCCGTCACTGGATGCTGCACCGGTGGCGAAATGATTAATTTGATGAAAATGATCCTGATTTCATATTCATCTGTGATTATCATTAAAACTAATTAGCGAGGGTATCGTTGCAGATACTATGTGATCATTCCGCTACAAAGTCCTCTCAGGCGGCTCTGTTGCTTCTATTTCTTTGACCATTATGCTGTTCATTAAACAACGGCCTTGTCTCAGCCTACAGGGCCTGTGCCTGTGTGTGTGTGTGTGTGTGTGTATATGGTGTACATACATGCTGGTATGCACGTGTGGGCGTGTGCGTGTGGCAGCGTATTTGCATGTTCGCCCCATTATCCACAGTTTGTTGCACTCTTGAGTGTGTGATGTGTGTTTGTTTCTGTCAAGGTTAATAAATGAAGGAATCAAGGTGAGCGCGTCTCCATCCAGACGCAAGGACACGGCGGTGGGCGGGGGCGGGGTGTGGAGGGGGGGGGGGGCTCAGACACCCAGCTGGTACCTCGGAAATTTTAATAGGCGCCTCCTTTTTATTTCCCCTGCACAGACAGGCTGCGTGGTCCAACACTCAGACAATCGGCGGAATTATTTCCTCCCTCATATTACTTCGGCCCGTGATGGGATACTGGGGAGCCATGAGTTTGAGCAGCCTCCCTCCTCCCAAACCTCCTTTCCTCCTTTCCTCCCTCCTCCTCCTTCCTTCCCTTCCCTTCCCTACGTGCTGCGTGGAACACACGTGATCCATTGTTTTAATCGTACCTCTGTGTGGTGTCATTATGGGGTATGTGGTCTGTGCAGAGTACACAACCGAGAACTGTATCCAGGTTTCCATTCAGCCGTGTGTGTGTGTGTTTCTACCACAGTGCAGATCAGATCATCCCTCTGGGCTTTCACAATAGCATCACCTATTAAAATGGAAACGGCACAATATAAGAATTTACACAGTATGTGTTCCAGACTCCAGATCTATATTTTCATATATGACTGTCAGGGACCTGCTGCTGTGTGTGAAGAGATGTCTGGAGTCTTATTCTCCTTATCAGCCGCATTAGAGTCACAAGTCCTACACACTGATTGTATACATTTCTCCTCTTTTGTGAGGTGATACCTGATAGAGATCTGTCTTTCTCTCGGCTTAATTTCAGTGAAATCAAGATATCCGTTGCTTTTCATGTTGAAGCTCCCAAAGCACATTTCTGAGGGCCGCTGCTGTAACATAAACACACACACTGTACAGGCTTTAGGCACAGACATGTACATCAACACATATGCAAACTAATGTCATAGGATCATGTCATGATATGTACATACATTTGGCAACTGTTGGGAGGGAGAGCGCACATCCATCACTTGTTGGACGTGCCTAAAGCAGCCGTGTGTGTGTGTTTGTGTAAGTGTGTGGTCCACTGAGCCATGTGACAATACACACATGTAGGGGCTCTTACATAGACACACGTGTGCACAAACATGCATGTATTTAAAGGTTAGTTGATGATGTGTATTTCTTTCACATAAAAAAACACAAAACTGAGATGCAAACTGCTTGTGTGTGTGTGTGTGTGTCTGTGTGTGTCTGTGTGTGTGTGTGTGTGTGTCCAAACAAATCAAATTTATCAGCCACTGTTCCAATGTGATGTGGTTTTAAAGCCTTGGCAGTTGGAAAAGAATTGGAGAGGTGAGTGAATATAACAGAGAGGAAACTATGAGAATCCTAATGTAGTGTGTGTGTGTGTGTGTGTGTGTGTGTGGGCGTGGGCGTGTGTGTGTGTGGGGGTCGGCGTGTGTGTGTATAGGAGCACTTTGTGTGTTGGGTCACGATTGCAAGAAACATCCAATTGTAACCTTGACAAAAATCACACACTCACTCACTCACTCGCTCGCTCGCTCGCTCACTCACTCACTCGCTCGCTCGCTCGCTCACTCACTCACTCACTCACTCACTCACTCACTCACTCACTCACTCACTCACTCACTCACTCACTCACTCACTCACTCACTCACTCACTCACTCACTCACTCACTCACTGTCGGCCACAATCAAACCAGAAGGAATTCAATTAACCGCTCAATTATCAGCTTTA
>NW_027466870.1:1077500-1097500 GCF_046128005.1 Genypterus blacodes | reverse complement strand
CACACACACACACACACACACACACATACTAACACACACACACACAGGAGAGGAATGACAAACAAGAAGACCTTGGAGGTGTTTTAAACTCTGCCTGTCCTACTGTCCTACCTCGGGCTCACCTCCAGCAACCCTGGCGTTGTAATGTCAGCAATGACATTGGGATTCTATTAGCAGGTTGTGCGAGGCGCTGGCCCCTTGCCCTGTGGTGAGACCTACCATTGATCTGTCATGGGAGATGGCTGCTCCCTGCTCCCCGCTCCCATAGGGCTCAATTTGAACCGTCCCAAAAACCAGGACCAGACCCGACCCCCCCCACCCCATCCTCTGCTTGAAATCTACCTGGGGAGCAGTGGTAGCCAGAGAGAGGGAGAGAGAGGGAGAGAGGAGCAGGGGGGAGGGGGTGGAGGGGCAGGTGGAAGGAGCTCAAGGTCAGGGTTGACACGGTGTGCAGATAAAGACGGCTGGGGATGGTAGACGCGGGCCGTAATGGCCGGTGAAAAGTGAGGTTATTTGTTATCGATTCCCAATGAGGGAAATCACCGGGTCTATATAGTGGTGTTTATGGCTGAGGGGCGGGGGTTAGGAGGGGGCGGGGCCACGGGGGGGTCGATGGGAGGCCGGGCTGGATCCTCTCTGAAGGACGGAGAAGGAAGATCTCCCTCTCTCTCTCTCTCTCTCTCTCTTTCTCTTTCTCTCTCTCTCTTTTGAGCGGGTGCATGGTGATATGTTTCCCCCCCCAGACGGCCTCATTTGTATTTTTACTGAATTACCCCGGATACGCAACCTGAACCCACTTAAGCATGTCAGTTAGCGTTTGTTGAAGTTAGCCGAGACAGGGCCCTCATCAGGTTTCAATGAGGGAGGCTACGGCTAAGTGGCCACTTGTCATGTTTATTTATTTCATTTTTTTTATTTTATACCCACAATACCCGCATGATGCCTGCGCTCGCTGTCCAAGCCGGTTAGGGAAGAAATGCAGGATCAGAGGAGGAGACAGCGGCTCATATTGGTTATATAAGTACTCTTCATCATCAATCGTCTGCCTCACACGCTTATCTTATAGTTTACTTTCCTAAATATTATGGATTGTTACGTTTTGGGAGAGAATTGAGCGGCTGCCTTCTCTCATTACGCCGGCGATTTGAATAAGCTCCTTTAAAAAATGTGTTTACATGCAGTCACAGGGACTTTTAATCCTTTTTGACTGGCGCGGTGAGAAGCAACACGCAAAAAGATCACCAGGCTGTGTGTGAATTAGCGGTATGGAAGTACAAACAGAGCAGAATATAGCGATTTTGCCCCCACGGGTGATTTGGAGGCTGTACGGCAGCAGCGAGACACTTCCTGGTGCCGCTCCATTTTATATGTATGAAAATCTCTCACAGATCTATGATATACATTATAGATGAGGGCTCCCGTTCTGCACTCCAGTCACTGGAGCAGAATTTTCCATGATACCCACACACACACGCACACACACACACACACACACACACACACACACACACACACACACACACACACACCACATCCCCCCCACCGTCACCGCCCACTCCTCTCCTCTCTCCTCTCTTTCTCTCATCCCTCCATCCATCCGTTTCTCCTTCCATATGCCCCCCCCCTCCCCCCCTCATCGGAGCGTTCTTCTGTTTTTTTTCATCCCTCATTAGCTCCCTTTCATCCCTCTCCAAACCTTTGGTCTCTTATCATTTCATCCTTCCATAAGTCAAACCTTACATCTCTACTTCCACCCATCCGCCCTTCTTTCCCATCACTTATTCCACCCCTCCCCTCCCCCCTCCCCTGCACAGCGTGGAGCGAGCGTGGAGCATGTGACCAGAGAGGCGGGAGCCTGCTGGGCCACCATACGTTGATTTGTCTCCTCCGGTTCCATATTGATTTTGTTTTAAACAAGGGAAAAATACAAGAAGAATGAGGTGCTGGAGGTGACAGGGAATAAAAAAAAAGGGGGGTGAGTGGGAGGGGGAGGGGAAGAAGGGGAGGAGGGGGGGAGAGGAAACATAATTCTATGTATCTAATCTGTGTGTCGCTTCCCAGATGGGTTCAAGGTATTATCAGGTGGTTATTGTGTAGAGGGTGAACTCGGAAAGAAAGGTGATGAAAGGGAACTAAAGAAGAGAGAGAGAGTGAGAGGGAGAGACAGAGAGAGAGAGAGGGAGAGAGGGAGGGATCTTTTATTTAAAAACCTCTTGCTTTTTTTCCATCCCCATCCCTTACTTTGTGCTCGCTAAATGAGTTCTGGGATTGGCTATGTGGCAAATGCATCTCATTCCGTGTCATGGTACAGTTCCTGCCTTAAAATGATTCTCTGCTTAGTTCAATTTAAGTTGTGTGCAGAATAATCGATCCCCCCATTAATTCTACTTAGCTGAGCTTCACAGTACAAGCCCGGGCTTGACTGGTCCACCAAGGCCGGTGCTGCTGAATGGCTGACCTTTACACGGCTCGGACTGCCATTGATTTTCTGCAGGACTTATTTCATGAACTGGGGTGTGGGACAGGGCGTCCAGATGAAGATGAACTATGAGGCTAAATCAGTTTCTTTGGCCCTTTCCATTTTCTTTCGTACTCTTCTCTCTTATTTCTCTGTTTTTCTCTGTCCTCCTTACTTTGAAATAAGTACTGTGCGATGTGCTCTGTGGGTGGCATTCGTCTGAGAGCGGAGTAAAGCCCCCTCAGCGTGACCCCCTCCCCCCCACCCCTAGTGTACGTGCACATGTATGCGTTTGTGTTGCTGCTGGGGTGTGTGTGTAGGCTACATTGTTAAGTGCTTTACGAGGGCTTTCTCTGTGACATGGCCTCTTGGTATTTGCAGTTAGGAAATAATGCAAACCAGAAGAGTGTGAACAAGCCATTAGAGCTCCCAGGACTGCCCTCAGAGCCCAACAAGTGAGGAAAACAATCCTGACCTCGCCGAGCGAGCGGCGGACAGACACAACACCTCACGACTGCAGAGTCCAGGAGGGAGAGAGAAAAGCGCAGAGTTTACCAGACGCAAATGTATCTGAAAGCACCGCTGAGACTTCGGCCTGATTTAAGGTCCCATGATGTACAGAGTTAAAGTCCTGATTGTTGCTCGGTCTTGTTCAGACCAAGATCTTTAAAATGAATGAATTAATAAAAAATAGAAGCTTGGAGAAGGAGGGGTGGAAGTGTGGGGCCTCTGAGTGATTAGAGTTCACTCAGAGTGCAGGGAGAGAATCTCTCTCTCTCTCTCTCTCTCTCTCTCTCTCTCTCTCTCTCTCTCTCTCTCTCTCTCTCTGCCTACATTAGCCGTATATCGATGGCTGTTCACTGTAAACAGCATCTTTAAATGTAATACCTGCTCATGCATAGATGCATGCATACAAATGTCTCAGGGTGGCAGGAGGTGTCAGGGCAGGTGAGGTCACATGCTGTCACGGATGCTACAGAACAAATTGATGGGGGGGGGGGGGGGTGAGGAGGGTAGTGATGAGGTGGTCAAGAGCGTTGCACTTAGTTTAACTTCAAAATGGCGTGTCATAATTATAAATAACATGGCCGGTGTCACCACAGGGGCTCACTTCCTTGTTAATATGTATGTGTGACTGTCACGGTTACACGCTAAGACACAGATCCTTCCTAACACGGAATATAATCCACTGCCACAATGCAACTTTTATTTTCTACTCCCCATACACACTCTTGACCCAAATTACACACAAATGTATGCATGCATTCATGCACAAACTTACATAGAGGCCTGAATGTACAAACACACCCCAGCAGGGAAACAAATGTGTGCTCACACATACAAATGCTGCCCTAAGACACATTCCCTCACCTACTCAAACCCCACCAATGAAACAAGCCACCCAAGGCCTTGGGAGGCAGTGAGGAGTGGGAGTTGGCAGAGACGCTTCCAATGTGTTTTCCGCTCCAGTGCTTCTTGTTCTCACTTCGTCAAAGTGTGTTTGCTGCAGATTGGGAGAAATGCCGAGAGGTCAGGCTGGTGTGCCGCTTGTCTGGCCTGCAGGTTCCATGCAGTTCAAGGTTGAACCAGACACACACAGTGAGAGAGAGAGAGGGAGAGAGAGAAAGAGAGAGAGGGAGAGAGAGAGAGAGAGGCATTTTATAGTTTATTTAGCAAAAAATTCACTGTGTTGGAGAGTGATACTTGAGAGGAGGAGGAAGAGGAGGAGAGGAGAGGCAGGGCCAGCAGACAGGCCTGTCCCCTTTGTTTTGATGCTGAATGCGCTTATAGACAAGTAGGGATTTTCTCTGTGTCAGGATGAAACATAAGCAGGCTTTACAGCCAAGAGCTGGTGTTGTAGGAGAGTGATGGAAGCAGCAGAAGTTGCAGGTGACAGAATGCTTTGTGCTCGTGTGTGTGTGCGTGCGTGCGTGTGTGAGTGTGTGTGTTTGTCAGACACAGGGTATTGATATGCTGGGAATGAAGCTTGGAGCAGATGGACAGAGCAGGCTGGCCCTGTGTCGATCCTGCAAGCCCTGGCTCCCTCGCACAAGCCCCCCCCCCCGCCCACTTTGATGGACACACACACATGCGTGCACACACAGGTCCCAGGCAACTGCGCAGAGTCCAGATTTCACCAATTTGACGATGGTCTTAGGATAACAAATGGTGCATCATCCTATCATTAATAGCAGTAAGACACAGTGATCTGTAGCGGTGGCAGATGTGACTGCTTAATGAGACCGAATGGAAAAGTTCTCCAGTGGCTACGGGGAGCAGACAGTGGGACTGGATAGACTGAAGGCATATGGACAGTGAGGGAACTCGCGCACACACACACACACACACACACACACACAGGCAGAAATATGAGGGAGACAATCCATTTATATAATAACATAATGGGTATAGAAGGACATATTCATTTTAGCATCTTCTTTTTTCGCTCATAGCTTCTCTCTCTCTCTCTCCCTCTATCTTACCCTCTCTCTCCCTCAGATCACTCCCCAATGCAAAGCCAAACAATCTTGGCTGCACCGCTATCTCTCGCCCTCCTTTACCTCTATCTCTATCCTCTCCTCCTCCTCCTCCTCCTCCCCCCAGGAGAGGGGTGGCACAGTGAGAGGGGGTAAAAAAGAAAGTGCAAACACCGGTGAATTGCTAATAGGCTATCATAGTGCTCAGGACAAGGATGCCTACTGGAGGTCTAGGGACCATTAAAGAAACGTCAACGCGGCATAGGTATGCCAAGAATTATGAGTCGGTGGCCAGGCAATGCTTCTTGGCTCCTATTGGCCAGAGCAGCAGGCCGTAATCTGTCACAATCCTGGAGTTGCTGTGACAGCAGTGGGAGCTTTCTGGGCTAAACACACAAGCAGAGGGTAAAGGAAACATCCAGCATGTGTGTGTACGTGCATGTGTGGGTGTTTATTTGTGTGCAGTGTCCTTGCTGTATCTATGTATGTGTGTGTGTGTGTGTGTGTGTGTGTGTGTGTGTGTGTGTGTGTGCATCGTCACTGACTGTCAGGTGGGACATAATCTTCAAAGCAAATATCAAGGCAAAACGGGGAACATGGCTTCAGCGTGTGAGGGCACCTTTACGTATTAAAGCCTCACATGACTCCAGATCTGTAATTGTGTCATGGAACACATCCTCTGCCATTTCGACGCTTACCCGGCGCTCACACACACACACCGGCCCCTGGCTGTGGCAGCGGGCAGCCATTGGCGTGATGTCGCCGTTCCGTAAGCCACAGCATCGGGTCTCTCGTCACGATCTTATCTTTCTGTGGACAGTTCCTCAAAATGAGCGGAAGAAGAGCGTAAACCACATCAAACAGCCCAGCAGAATAGGAAAGGGGAGAGTGTGTGAGTGTGTGTGTGTGTGTGTGTGTGGGAGAGATGGGAGCCCACCAAAAGCTTAAGCCTCCAGTGTGCTGTGAAGATAAGATTCATTAGATAGCTTAGTAAATGCAAGACAGAGGCAAAGCGCGGCAGAGAGAGAGAGAGAGAGAGAGAAGGAGAGAGAAAAGGAGAAAGAGGGAGAGAGAGAGAAGGAGAGAGAGGGAGAGAGAGAAAGATTGGGCCTGCTCCTGCTCCAGCATTTGTTGACACAGATTTACAATGAGTCTCCCACTGCTTCACGCATTACTGTAACACACCATGTCAATAGCACTCTGGGCTTGAAAAGCAGCCATGCCAAAGATGTCTGGGAGTGATGCCCTTCCCCTGATAACCAAAGTGTGGCTCATAAGTTAGGAAGCGGAAGGGAGGGGCATAGGGAGGAGCGGCAGAGGGAGTAAAGAGATTTATTTTTTATGATCTTCGCTTTTCTTAAGATTTCTCCGGCAAACTTCCCTCTCTACATATTCCCCCGCCGCTTTCTAGTAGTTTTCCCTTTCCTGTCACCTCTGTGAGATTTTTCCCTCCCTCCCTCCCTCCTTCTCCATCTCTCCGTCTTTTACCCCTGTTTCTCTTTATCTCTCGGATTCCCTGCTAGAGGCTCAGTGGGACAGGATTTGGGCATTAGCTCAATCCCCCTATCTTCTACTCCTCGTGATTGCACACTGTTTCTGTCACCCACATGCATTAGTCTGCTCCGCACAAGTCTTGAAGGACTGAGAGTCTCCGTACAAATACTAGTGGAGAGCTTATGCTCCACAAAACAGGGAGAGATAATCAATGGAGTCATTTTTTTGACAGTTTGGGGACTAAATTAGGATCTTCTTCACCCAGACCCAAGTGGTTCTTATTATGAAGTTCCTGCTTGCGTTTGCATCATGATTCAAGAACCAATGAAGACTGGAAATTAGACTTAGTGACCCACAATTCCTCCTGAGGGACGACGTTATTGTCCAAAGAACCCTAACCCTAAGTCCTTCTAGAACCCGTTGTGTCAGGCCACTTCCCGCTGTCTTTAGAGCTACTTCACTTACACACATCATGTCGTAGTTTAGTGTGTGTACCAAAACAAGATGAAATGCGATTTGTCTGCCTCACGTCTGACTGAAGAAGTTGAGTATTGAGAGCTCCATCTAGCAGCTCTTTCTCTCGAGTAGCAACTAGAAAAATTCCTGGTTCCCGCTGCGTGAAAGTGCCTACAATTTCTGAGCCGAGTCAAGTCAAGTTTATTTGTGTAGCACGAAAATCACGTACTCACGTCTCGAAGGGCTCCGCAAGCCCAACACAACAAACCATTCCCTGACCCAGCCCAGAGGAAAAACTCCCTGAAAAGCTTAACATGTAAGAGGCAAAAAACAAGAAGAAATCATGGGAGAGTCAATTCAAAGAGAGATTCCCTCTCCTCACACTGCCAGGTGTACAATAGGAGGCGTAGGTGGGAAACAAATAACAAAGAGACAGAAGAAATGTAATAATGCAGGAAATAAAATAAACACAACACTTGAGGTCCCGATCCACTAATAGGATCTCAGAGAGAGGAGAGAGAACCAGAGAGAAAGATAGATAGAGAGAGAGAGAGAGAGAGAGAGAGAGAGAGAGAGAGAGAGAGAGAGAGAGTTCCTGTGCTGCCCAGGTGTCTCTCGTCACACTAGCATGACATAAGGATGAGAGACACGTCTGTGCAAAGCTATGAACGTCCTCGAGCTGACACAGAAGTGGAAAGTTTGTCTTTATGTGATATTTTGGAGTACATCACAGGCAGAATCAGAGAATCAGATGAGTATCAGCCCGGGCCCACAGCATGCCGCTCAGTCTGCTGAGTCATGGGGCACCTCAAACGATGTGGTTTTGATGTGTGACATTCACCTTCATGAAATCTTGATGAGAGCTGAGGTCTGCTGTCTGCGTAATGAGGACTGTAGCAGTCAGACAGCTGGCCGACCACTTCAGCGAGCGCAGCTATGGTAATAGAGAGGGTTGGAAAGGCTTTTTGGAATTCATTCTGTAGATGGACTTCAGGCTGTTTCTGGGAGGCAGCTAGTGTTTCGGGGGAAGAGATAAACAGGAACTTGGATGGTATCAGACAACAGAAGGTCTAATGCTCTTAATCGGAGATGTTGTAGTGGAGCTAGTAGTAATGGTGCTGCAGATCGCACATGTGGAGTCTTCGTTAATTGGTAGTATTACAGGAAGCGTTCACTGTAACAGATGGATATCAAGAGTTTTGTACCAGAAGGCACTTTTCACCATTTACCACCAAAAAGTAACACCTACTCTAGCAAAATTACCACAAAGTGAAAAATAATTACACTTTCCAAACAAGAATATGCATGTTTGTCTTTGAATGCCATGCATACATTTGCATAATGTAATAACAAATAACAAAGTTCCGGCTGTAGCTTCTTCTCGGGAGTCGC
The DNA here is from genome assembly GCF_046128005.1 of Genypterus blacodes. NCBI lineage: Eukaryota > Metazoa > Chordata > Actinopteri > Ophidiiformes > Ophidiidae > Genypterus > Genypterus blacodes. The sequence continues at coordinate 1,089,223 of NW_027466870.1, read as the reverse complement.
ACTTTTTAATATGTGCAAATGCTGCATGATACTGAGTAGCTGCGGTCTGCAGTTAGTCTGTCAGTCCATCTCAGCGCCTCCAGCTCTGAATCCTGTTGGTTCTGATAGGAATCCCAGAGCTTATGGTGGCTGCCATCTCCTCAGCTCTGTCTGATGTCTCTTATCAGGACCACCACACCGCCACAAGCATATTCTCCACACATGGGTAAAATATAAATGACCTCAACAAACACTCTCCTACAACCATTTTGAGAGCATATGCACGCAGGAAGACAACACACACACACACACACACACACACACACACACACACACACACACACACACACACACCTGTCTGTACACACACAACAGTCCAAGCTTTCTCCCATCAAAGCGTATACATCATTCACACATCCAGTATTAATGACTCAGTAAGGAATCGACTTATGCACATATTCACCCACATACTGTATATTCACTACTACAGCGACTGTATTCAGGCACAACATGAATATTAGAAACCATTGCATGTGAATTAATGAAGATACCTTTGTATAATATATATAACAGGCTTCTTGTACTTTGGTGTTGCCGGTAAGTGGGACTGGAAACGCAGAAGCCGAAGAGCCGCATGGAATACAAATGTGTAAAAACTTTGCTCTCACCTTTGTTTGGGAACTGGTGGGGTGGAACTTTCACACCTTTGTTGCTGAATAAAGTGAGTTGAAAGAGTCACTGAGATGTAACTCCAGTTCTGTACAAATAGCAACCAGAGGCGAAACCTTGCGGTGTGCCTCCATTTCAGGAGTCTAAATGCTGTCTGCAGTGTCAGAAAACTCTGCATTGATATGTTGATTTGTTCATATTTCCTTTACAATGCCACGACAAAATGCCGCAGCGTGTTCGCCCAACAGCGGCCTGGACGATTTCACATCCAGTAAATCCTGAAATAATTAATTAGCAAACACAGATCCTTCTTTGTAGTATTGTGAATTTATATTGCCAGGAAACGATTGTTATGATGGCGATGGCTCATTTAATAACGATACATCACTGCGCCATCTCTCCCTCTCTCGCCCCTTCTTTTCCTTGCCTCTGCCCCCCCTCCCCCTTCTTACTGTACACTGTACAGATTTATTAGCTGAGGCCCAGAGCCCCTGGACGGTCACCACTCAGCACTCTCTCAGATCAATAATTGGAAATATTAATTATATCAGCAGAGACGGCCCAGTCAGAAGGGGGCTGTTTATGCTGCTGTTAGAGCGCAATGCAGCAACATGAGCTTTGATGGCCCACTAATACGTATTAATGATCCCCGGATAACCATTACTCTATATTAAACCTGAGTGAAAGCCCGTAGACATCACACATATTCTATGCCTATTATAGTTATTTTATTGCGACTCCTGTAAGTTGTGCATTATGCATAACTGTTGTAAAAGCACTTATACCACTGTGGGACGAGCTTCAGGACAACGCTGCAAAACCAACTTTATAGCAATTGTATTTCTGTTTACTGGATCGCAGCATATCGAAGTTCCTCCTGTTGGATAATAAGAAAATTAAAGTAAAGTGTTAGGAACTTGGAAGGAATCTTGGAGGAGTTTGACCACTGCGCCCAAGTCTTGATAACCTTTCTTAAGAAGTGTTATTGACTTGCTGCCGGCCCTTTCTGGGATTTCAGGCAGTGCAGATTCAGTCCCGCTAAACTCCACTATTCATGCACTCATTACTGTCGCCGTGGTGCCAGTGGACTGTAAATCCTCTGTACTATTAACAGTCCTGACTACAGTTCTTGACTTTTATGTAATTTGAAAGCAGACAGTGGAATGTCTTCTGTGGCCTCAGCCCAGGGCCTTTGGTTCTTTTGTACTTAATTATACTTTGGGTAGAAATACTACTCACCTTGCCAGGATACTAAGGGCTATGATAAAGTCAAAGAAAATGTCTGCACATTAAAAATCCATATAATGTTCATATGCTGGGACAGGATTCTTCATATGGCATATAGGCACTTTAGTTCCTGGCCAGTTGTAGTTAGAGGCCATCTGTCTTTAGGCCTGGCTAGCCGAGGAAGAGAGACAGACAGACAGACAGACAGACAGGGGTTGTGTACTCTCTGAGCCTACAGAGGCCTATTGCACACTACATTATGTACTATTGGCCCAAGGTTTTCTTTTTACCCCCCTCTCCCTCTCCCCTTCATATAAACAGCAGTACACTCGTGCTAAGAGCTTTAATTCAACTGACTGGAGGCTTAACTGGGCAAATGAGGCATCTCAATAAAAGCATATGGAACTATAGATCTGTCAAAGCCCTGAGAACAGCACAGATTGTGGGGTGGTGAAAAAGAGCAGCAAGAGAGGGAAAAACATTGATGAAGATGAACAGTAACTATTTGGCCGCTCGTAAAAACCCTCTGAGTTGTTGTGAGTCAGCAGAGGAGCTCGTTTATTCCTTTAAGTCAAAAATATCGAGTCGGGTCCACAAATCTGCGTGGCCCTGGAGACCAACAGGAGTCGCTCTGTTCGCGTTTGTGACTATCAGTGATGCTGTTACAAATGTGTTTGTGATGATGGACTGGAACACAACTTTATATCAGGCTTTCATCGAATCGGTGCCGCATTTATGACTGCATTTATTTGCATCATCCACATAAGTGATGATTTGTTTGTATATCTTGCGTGTGTGTCTGTGTGTGCGTTTGAATCGTTGTGCTACGGCTGCAATAAAAGACAAGTGTCCAACAGTCAACCACTATAATAAAGAAGTATAACAGCACAAGCCATTGGCTGCAGAACAGTGCTATTCGGAATGCAAAGTGCTATCATATTGACATCATCCTTTTTATGCCGTCCATGTGTCCTTATTGCTCGCGAATGCATCGTTTTCCAGCGCGGCGACTTTCATATCTTCAGCTTTTTTAGAGCCGCTCACCTGCATATAAATGCAGCATAAGTCAGGATAGACTTCAAATGAGTCTGCCAGCTGGATTACCACACAACGATACGGTAACTGACAAAGATAAAACAAGATACACTCTCTGTGCTGGATCACCCACAGCTAGTTTCGAGACTTTAGTTTCTTTTTATGCCATGAATGGAGACTAATTTCCCCAGAGCAAGGCTGCACTCAGCTATATGTACTGTATATATTTACATCAGTGCAGCAGGCTTTGGAGAATCACCAGATTTTTGAGCGGACTGCAGATATGCTTTGCTCATAGGCTTCCAAGCGCAAATAAGACTGAACAAATTCAGAAAATCGGGAATAGTTGTATAAGATCCATTAACTATGCTTCACTGGAAATCACATTTGGATGCCAGAATCTCCCTCGTATAACCTTGTTTCATCCCAAGTCAAATCACAGTACACACACACACACACATTCAGACAGACACACACACACACACACAGTGGTAGGAGTAAATACACACGCAGAGCAAATAGGGTTTTCACCTATAAAGATGAAAATCAGTTCCAGTCAAAGTAACGTTAAAGCTGCTCTCTCACTGTCAGTCAAGGCAGAATAGCTCAATGGTATCTCGCCCAAATAAGTGCATGTCCAGCAAGGAGGAAGGCGCAGAGTGTGTGTGTGTGTGCTTGTGTGTGTTCAGCATTTGTATAATAGTTTTGCTGCTTTTCTTCTCTCTAGTGTGTTTCTCAAGTGAAGTCAGAGCTGTACACACACCACTCAATAGCAAAGCAACCTTATGTAATAGTTGTAGTCTCTCTCTCTCTCTCTCTCTCTCTCTCTCTCTCTCTCTCTCTCTCGCTCTGTACATCTCTATATATACCTTACTTCTTCACTTCTGTCTGTTTCTCTCCCTCTGCGCCTCTCCTCCACCTAACCGCTCCCTCGGCTCGCCGGATGGCGGAATGAAAAGCATCGCAGTCTGAACATGTTTCCTTACCAGGCAGACAAAGCGGCATTAACTCTCTCACTCGATTCATCCTGGGCGTGTTGAGAAAGCTCCGAGTTCAACACACATAATGAATGGTCTCCTTAGCAACAGCAGCACTTTATAAATTTTACTATAAGTCACAGTTCGAGCGGGCGTATGCACACGAACACAAGTGTGCTCTGCACTTGCGTGGAGATCCATCAATCGCCAGCGTTCACGACCACAATGCATCGCTCTCGGGCAAATAAATCAAGCATTATCTGGCACGTCGGAGGATGAGCAGTAACTAGCTTTGGAGAGAGCTGCCTCCCACACACTAGGCCCCCTGTGGAGACGGTTGAGATCATGGCATGTTAGAGGAGCTACAGCCTCAGATTTGGCTTCCTCCACGATCCATGTGAATGAAAATCAATTGTTGGGTTTCTCTCTCTCCAACATGTCACGGGGAAATTCAAAGACGCCCCGCGTTAGAAGCAGCGAAGGGTTATAAAGTTATCCGCGAGTTTGTCTGGCGGATATTTTTTTCCCCCCACCGTTCCGAGTTGTTTCTGTTTCCGAGGTGGCTTTGAACATGTGTGCGATACTGTCGCGGTTGCTCGGGTAATCTATCTGTACGTGGCGGGGAGGGAGCAGCGCGCCCTGTGGCTTGGCATTAGCATACAGGAGAGGGGGTTACTTTACTTTGCCTTGTGAAGAAGGAAGCACTTGTAGATGCGGAGGAAGCGGGATGGGGAGCGAGCCAAGAAACAAGAGGCTAAAAACCTCAACCTTCACAAGCATAACATCCTCCCTGTTTTCCCACAAAGACTTAGCCGGTGCTAGTTATTATTTACGATGGGAAAATTTATGGAATAATTTCAGTGAGGGAAGGTTACTCAGTTCCTCAAGGTGAAAATGGATACGTTTAGCACTTAATGAATCGGGCCTGGGCCTCTCCCCCATATATCAGCATGTTATTAAGACATTTTAAAATCCCATTATGGTGTTTCTCCTTGAACATGTCATGCTTTTATTGGACTGCCCTGTCTTTAAATCTGACCTTTTCAGCCCCGCTCTGGAATTGAACAGAGGAAAAAAAAAAAGATACATGACTTGTGGAAGAGAACAAAAATATACATATGACGGTATATAAATATCACCGCTGGTTTCATTAAGGATGGATCAACTCGTGGCGTCCGGCGATGGCAAATATTGTGTATTAATAATGTTTCTTTTTTTATAGTTCATATAATCATCTTCTTCTTATAAATTGGTTCAGTTTTTGGCCCCAATTTTAGTACGAAAATGTGTGTTTTTAATTATTCAAGCTATTTGCTTTGGACTGGAGCATGGGAGGAGGGACAGAAGGCGAGATGAAGAAATGACAGAACAGACAGCAGGGGAGTGAGTAATAGTCATTAGCTCAGAGAATGAATGAATGAATAAAGCTTTCTGCTCTGCTGTGTGTGTGTGTGTGTGTGTATGTGTGTGTGTGTGGGTGTGTGTGTGTGTGCCTGCTTGCGTACAGTAGGTGAACGCGGGGCATATGTTTGCGCAATTCCCAATTAAAAAATCCTCACAATCCTCTTTGAAAACTTTTTTCCTCCAAACAAATTGGACCCCCGAGTTCTGCAAAACTGCTCAGCTCGAACAACAGTAATGAAAAAAGGAGGAAGGTAAAAGTGGAGAAGGAGGCGAGCGTGACACAAAGACCGTGATGACAGAGGCCTCTAATCCAGGCAATGCCATTCTTATCAGGGTCCAGTGGATTAGAGTGAGCCTCCTAACCAGAGAATCCTTCCCTGCTAGACACTCTCCACAACCCAAGGGCCTGAATCAATAGGCCGGCATTGATCTTTCTCCTCCTGTGGCTGGATTCACTTTTATTAGGCCTGCCTCGGCCGCTCTCACTTAGAGAGAGCGCCGCGCACACACGCACACACACGCACACACAAGGGGCAGCCTCGCAATCTCTGCATTCAACTATCATGGAAAACCACAAGAGACATACACACACACGCGCACACACACAGGCACGGTGCTCATTTTAGATAGGTGTGCGAATGAGACCGGAGGCCCTGGCTTGTACTGAATAAGAGGCAGCAGACGTGTCAAGTCAACTTAACTGGAGGATGGTGTTATGTTTCCTTTCCAGCCGCCGCCGCCCGCAGCCGCCGCCGCCGCCTTGCTTTGATCAGTATCTTAGAGGAGCCATTAGTATGGGAGCGAGGGCCTCCACACCTCTGGTTTGTGGCCTCTTGTTGTAGCGACGACAGCCCGAGTCACCAGCGCTAACCTCTCTCTCTCTCTCTCCCTCTCTCCCCAGATGACTCGCCCCATCCAGGTGAAACCGGCTGACAGCGAGAGCCGCGGAGGTAGTTGTCTTCTTTTCTTCATCATTTATTCATGTCCCCTTTTCATCTGCCTTATCTAGGCTAATTCTTTTATTCGTTCCCTCTGATCTCATCTTTTCCACTCACTCTCAACGCAATATTTCTCCAGCCAGCACTCCTTCCCCCTTATCTTATCCCCGTCTTATCTCAATCCTTTATTTATCTTATTTTGAAATGCTTGCATACATACTGACAATTGAGGGTTTTTCTTTCCCCCCTCTTTGTTGCTGCTTTGTTAAACCACCGGGTTTGTGAAATAATCCATCCTTCATTCTCTCTCTCTTCCCCCCCCTACATATCATCCTGCCTGTGTCCTTGTGTTGGTTTTAATTGATTAAAGAAGTTTGTGTGGTGTCGGAGGGATGGAGAGCTTTGATGGGTTTCCCCCCTCTGCCCATCTCTCCCTTTGCCAAGTACATTACCATTACACTGTAAATTAGAAAGTGATTAGGCTCGATACTGGAACCGCTGCCATGCAGAGGCTCCTGAAAGCCCTCACCGCTTGGTTGGTGCGCCTTTGAAACAACAGAGTAAATGGTATAGCGAGACGGAGTGTGTGTGTATGTGTGTGTGTGTAAGAGAGAGAGAGAGGGGGGGGGGGTTGAGCTGGAGTAGGGATAGCTTGCCAAACAATCAATAAAATTTGCAGGGCTCTTGCCAAGTTCCTTATTACTTGGCTTTAATTCTGTCGTCTTTGATCTCTCCCGTTTTTGGGAAGCTTTCATTGACTCACTGCCTATCTGCAAATATGTTAATGTGATGAAGCATCCTTCAAGTCGGTGGCAGAGACAATGAGCCTTGCTGTTATTTTTTGGTGTGCATCCCATGTGTCACTGTGCAACAAAGCAAGTGGCAGTAGTTATCTATTTTGAACTGTCTGTTTTTGTTACTTTGTCTTCTTTTCTCCCCCCCCCCTTGTCCCTCCCTCCCTCCATCCCCTCCCCTCCCCTCCTTGCTCCGCCCTGGTGGAGGGAAAAAAAAAGAGGCAAAGAGTGTGGAAAAGGAAAGAGGGAAAATGTAAGAATGATGCCAAATCGGTGCAGCTGTCGTGCTTCACTTCTGAGGCTTTACCTAAAAACCTCTCTGGCTGTTTTGTGTGTGAACTGGGATGCTCGTCCACTTGGCCGCTCGCCGTCTTCGCAGGGGCAGCATCGCCTCTGGAGATGGATGGAGGAAAAGTCCTATAAAGATTACGCTCAGTCCTCTGTGTTATCTCTCTCGCTCTCCTCTCCCACCTCTCTCTCTCTCTCTCTTTCTCTCTCTCTCTCCTCTCTTTTTTTTCTTCTTCATCCTCATCTCCTCCTCCTCCTCCTCCTCTTCGCAGCCATTCATCCCCGGCTTTAGAGCAGTGGTGAGACAAGCAAAAGGCTCTTGTGCTGTCAAGATTGATGTCCCCTATAGCTCCATTGATTTTGCCATTGTGCTGCTGTGTGTCCACATTAACAATGACACTCAGCTGTCTCTTTACTTGGTAGTGAGTGGCCAGTTTTAGCGCTCCCAGGGCACTCTGGTCAGTATGGGGTCCCCTTATTGGTCAGCCAGGGGGACCCCACTGTGGAGCAAATGAGTGCTGGAGCAGACCTGAGAGTTGCACATCATCTTAAATGAACAGCTCAGAGTAGCGCCGCAGGGGCAATCAAACACTAGCGTGACTTTAACGGGTTAGGAGGAGGAAGGGAATGTGGGAAGTGGTGCAGATGTGATCCTTTGTCTGTCCTGAGTATGATTTGCTGGGCTGAGTTCTTATCAGCTGGTGAAGATGTGCACCAGATTGCCCTCGCCGCTGTTCCTTAACCTCCTCTGACCCCCCCCCCGGCTTTGCCTCGGCCGCAGGTCCGCCTTTTATCAGCCGCGCCTTCTCCGCTGCGGGGGATTGGAAAGAATTTCACTGTGGCCGTCTGAAATTTCCAGGTCCTAATTACGCCGCACTTAATTTATCCTGTGAAAATTGGTTTAAAAATGAGTTTGATCCTTAGTTGGCCGCCGTTGCGAGGAATCCAGATCTGTATCTTTAGAAACAAAACTCTACGTGGAGGAGAGACGCTTGGAAAAAAATTAATTAGCCTCTGAGTGCCGTCTGAGGGGAGGGACGTTAGGGAGCGACCCAGTCTGGCCGGCTCTCTCAGGGGCCACTCTGCTAGTCAAATAGGGGGCACCTGCATACACAGCCACACCGCAACACAGACATGCTAATTAGTCCCTTAATCTCATTATGGCGAGGACAGTTCAGATCACCTGCACCAGGTTACTATCCATTAGGGGAAGCCCGGGTTTAATGCCTGCTGGACCCCCGCTCCACCAGGAGCGCCGCGCTGCCGTTATTAAGCCCTTAGAAGAACGAGCCCACGTTCCCCCGGCCATTACCAAACCTGAAACTGCCCCGTCATTAAACAGGAGGGAAGGATGAAGAGCACATAGCTGTTAGCAATGCACCATTTGAATGATCAATAATTGATTCATTGCGAAAACCTCCTGTGGATCAGAACCTCAGCCCCTAGTGGAGGATACAAACATGAAAATGCTTACGAGTGCAGAAGACAGAGATGCATAAGATGATGCTCAGCCTCCATTATCTGAACGCTGTAACAGCCATGAATTGATCAATCGATTAACACCGTAACCATTAACATACCCAATAGATACTATACTATAACATACTTTTCGTAAAAGTTAAGTCAAGTCAAGTTTATTGGTATCACAGTCAATGTATTGTGATGGAAATCCGTCCACTCAGCTGATAGGGTTATGAATTGCTTTGACCTTAGTGTGGTGATAATAACAAACGTGTAAAAGTGTTAAATGACAATCACAGCATCTTTGGCTGAGGCTGTGTAGGTAAAGCGGCTCGCCTGTAGGATAGTAGCTGAATATACGGTGGAGTAAATCTATCCCAACGCTCTGTCAGCCCCCGCCGCTGCCTAACAAAGACAGACTGTGAAATGAATATTAATGGCCAATCACCTACCTAATCTAGGAGAACAGCAGCCGTTACACATTGAGCCACCGGCGCCGCAGACGCCCCCCCCGACGCCGTCATAGGTGACGCAGATCAGATCGTTCGGAGACGTTTAAAGAGGCGCGGCGAGGAGGCAGCGGGACCCGTCCCCCCCCTCACAGGTCTGTGATATGAAATAGATTGATTTTCCTTCACGCGTGGCACTGATGTGGCACTGACTGCTGCTGATATTTCATTTTTTCGAAGGGCTGCTCAGTGCCTCCTTAGAGGGCTCGGAGTCCTTCCACAGGATAAATCAGCTTTAACCACTTTGATTTCCTCCTAAACCTTTTCACCGGCGGCCGCGCCCCCTCCCCTCAGCACGCCGCCCATCCCGTCCGCCCCCTTCTTCTTCTTCCCTTTTCATCCGCTGTCCTGCGACGCCGTTTCATTTCTTTTCTCCACCTTCTAAAAAAGTCCCGTGGCCTCTCCGCCATTACAGTGTTTATAATTTTGTGCGGCGTGTGATGTGTCACCGGATGCGTCGCGAGGCTGAGCGATGGTCCAGAAAGCAGAGAGAAGAGCAGGCGAGCTGTCAGCTGGGGCCCTGTTGGTGCTGCAGCAGGCCCGCCTGGCACAGCGAGCGCTGCAGCCCACTGAGGGGGCCTGGATTAGAAACAGATTCTGGCATTATGGAGGCAGCCCTGCCGCCCACTCACACACCCACACAGGGAGGACAGGCAAACGCATACATACCCATACGGCCTTGACACTCACACACACACACACACACACAACCATGCTCTATATCTCCGCAGAGGGAGGTTTGATGTGCATGGTAATAGAAATGTTTGGCATATAGTCCATATTGGCATACAAACTCCAAACATACACACCGCACAGGTACACTGAATGGAACGGATCGATTCTCTTTTCACCGGCTGTTTTTTTGTGTGTCGAGCGCCGAGCAACAGCGTTGCATTGTGTTTGTGTGTTTACTCCAACTGAAGGACAATGAAATGGTTTGCTCCAGTTCACTGAGATGTGACGGAGAGAGAGTGTGTGTGTGTGTGTGTGTGTGTGAGAGAGAGAGAGAGAGAAAGAGAGAGAGGCAATAAGTTAAATGGAGAGTAAGGGCAAGAGAGAAAAAAGATGTGGATTGTAGATTGCGAGCGCAGGGCTACATGCTCTGCTGCTGTTCCACACTCGGTTTTTTGATGATGAATTTATCCGTCGTCAAAGACAACAGAGTGGTCCATGTATTAAACATCAGTGGCGTTCTCCTTTCCTTAGTGAGCAGACGAGCTCCCCGTGTCAGAGCAGCTCAGTAATGAACCAAGCAGGAAGGCCTCTAAGCTCCACTGATCCTCTGTTTGAAAAAAGAGAAGAAGAGTGAAGAAGAGGGAAGGGGGCAGTTAGAGTGAAGAGAGAGAAGGTATGAGGAGAGAACCTGTGGCGAAACGTTGAAAAGAGAGAAGAAGAAGTGCAGATAGATTCAGAAGTGTAAGGGGGCAGCAGGGGGCAGCGAGCAGATCTGTGTGTTCTCGCTTTGGAGAGAAGGAAAATATAGATCGCCGGTAACAGCGAGCTCGACTCGGCGTAAACGGGGAGATCTAGAAATAGTCAGGAGCGCGATCAGAGGTTGCGGGCTCAGGATGGAGCTAATCCAAGCGGCGGGGTCACACTTTAAAAACTCCCACTAAAACTCCTAAATCCCCTCCGGTCCTCTTACACGATCGATGCTGATGCACTCCCCCCCCCCCCGGCTCAACCCTGGTGGGGGTGAGGGAGGAAGGGAGCCAGCCAGGGATGTTCAGGTCACTCTGCCTGTTAGATATAAAATGTAGCTGCACATCAGCACAAAGTGACTTGTTTTTGTAAGAGTGGGGGGTTGGAATTACGTTTATAGGAGAGATAGAGAGCGGGAGGGAGAGAGAGAGAGAGAGAGAGAGAGAGAGAGAGGGAGAGAGGGAAAAAGAGATGATGAAACCATTTCTATAGGGATGTGCTTTGCTCCTGGGGGTCAGATTGTGCTGAGGCTGTAGGAGTTATGCAGAGTCAGTGGAAGAAGTAGATCACAACAATTTGCGAATGCAGTAGGTAGGCGGAGATCAATTAGCCTCATCTACCAAACTACTAATGACAACACCGATAGAGAACTTGCTAGCACGGCAAAGAGCGGTGAGAGGAGAGGAAGCGAGAGAGAGAGAGAGAGAGAGAGAGAGAGAGAGAGAGAGACGTTGGGATGAATTTAGCAAACAGCATTTCTGCAAATACACTGTCTGCCATCGGATTCCACGCTATTACTGCAACAAAACCTTTGGTAGACTCAGCACATATGCAGATAGAGACGGATACTAACCTCACACAACTACAGGAACATCACAAACTTACCGTGGAGTCAAATCAACATTGTGACATTGGCGCCGCGGCTGATCGCAGGGTTGTTGTGTTTGATTGCATTGTGTTGAGCAGATGTTTACAGTTATTGCGTCCGCCCTCTGCTATTCCCGCGTCAATATGCACAAA